>NC_063332.1:154202991-154240627 GCF_021869965.1 Rhincodon typus | reverse complement strand
TTTTTTTCTGATGAAGGGTCTAGGCCCGAAACGTCAGCCTCTCTGCTCCTATGATGCTGCTTGGCCTGCTGTGTTCATCCAGCCCTGCACCTTGTTGTCTCGGATTCTCCAGCATCTGCAGTTCCTACTATCTCTGATTCAATTTTCCCCCCACAACAGTGCAGTTGGCTTTTCATTGAAAGAGTTTAGTCAGCCACTCAGTTCATGAGCAAATTAGGGAGGGGCAACAAATTCTGGCCTTGCCAATGACACACACATCACATGAAGGAAAGAATTTTTAAGAAAGTGCAGAGAGGAGACACAGGAAAAGCCTATTCCCTCCAGGGATGCTGTTATTTTCACAGGCCATTTAGATCCCATCACATCGTTTATTCTAAAAAGCCTCATGATCTGGGTCTTTGGAATTGATGGAACGAAAACCAAATAGGTTCCACACTGGACATCCAATTGCCACTGGTAAACTGCAAATATTTCAATTCTCCAACATCTTCAGCATCAAATTCTTGCTGCCATGTGCTAGGCTTCCCAGCAATGGGGATATATTCTGTATCCCTCAGTCACTCTGTCTCAAGATCTGGCTTAGGAAACATCTGGCAACTGTGGCTAACATATCCCTTTCACGCATTTACTCAGATAATTGTAATCATCTGGCAAGTGGTTCACCAAAGGATTTTAACTAATGTGACAAGTTTCCGACATTTTTCCCCAATTGTGTGTTTCATCCTGCAGCTTTCGGATGTCTGAGATGGTCAGATCATATTCACCTCTTTCTCCAAACCATCACCTATTCATATCAATAGCCTTTCAAAGAATTATTTGCTAGATATGGTTGCTTTTTGTGTACTGTATCTAATAGGACAGGAAAAATAACTATATTAGAAGTACTGCTTGAAAGGGCTTAATAGCAGAATTAAATGATTATTATATTAGAAAAAACCTTCCCAAAATAAAACTACAGGATATCAAAAAGTGTGTATTTTTGTGCATAGATATGTACACACATTCAAAATGTGTATATTAAATAAAAATGAGTTGATATGTCATGGCTTTGTATGTGGGAGTCAACTATTGCATTGGTTTAACACATCCGTCATTTGGTGTTGTAAATTGCTTAAAACATTATAATCATATTATTCCTTCAAGCAACACTCATGTATGGTTCTGCAATTTCATTAGAATTATGTATTATGTGCCAGAGTAGCAGAAAGGAGAAAATAGAGAAACTGCAAAAATTCAATTCAGCCCAGCAGCAGTAAAGTCTTCAAGTATTCAAGTCTTATAAAGAACATCATAAACTGTGGAGACAGACAGATCTTTAGCTCCACAACTCAATTACACTGATGCAAATTATCAATCAACAGGGAAATATGAGCATTCCACCTTCACATCAGATAACAATTAAACTATGAACAGCAAATTTCAACATTTTTATTACTGTGTATGCATAACTGTTTTACTTTCAAAATATATAACAGAAAACAAAATGCTGGCTGGACAGATAGTTTAGCTAGCTGTGTCATATCGTTGCTTATTGACCAAGACAGTTATCCAAAATAAAATTCCACTGCTCAGTATGCTAACAATCACCCTTCAAAAAGAAACAAATTTGCAATAACTCATTTATCAACTACCTTCCCATATCCAGTCAAGCTACAAATTAATGACTTGTGAGCAACTTTATTTGCATGTGCATCCATATTAACAAATCAAAATGTAGCAAATAACCATTGCTAAAGATGCTTTCGAATTCAGAAACTTGCAAAAATGGCCAAGTGTATCTATAGCACCACATGCATAAAAATATAATAGGAAATGTTGGAAATACTGAGCAGCCCAGAGAGCATGTGTGGAGAGAGAAACAATTAACATTTCTGGTCAAAGGTCCTTCAACAACAACAACAACAACTACTTATATGTTTATAAAACCTTTATTATAAGCTGTTTCGTAGAACATAAGACAGTATGACACCAAACCACACAACATATTAGGCCAGATGATCAAAACGCATGGTCAAAATGGTAAGTTTTAATGAGTTCTTTCAAGGAAAGGAATGAGATAGAGAGGTAGAAAAGTGTAGAGCAGATACTGCAGAATTTGGGGTTGAAGTAATTAAGGGCACAGCATGAAATGGAGGAATTCAAATTGGGAATACTAAAGGGAAGAAGAAACTAAATCAGAGGAATGCAGCTATCTTGGAGCGCTATGGAGCTGGAGATGTTTACAGAGATAGACAGAGGCAAAGTCATGGAGGAATTTTGAAACAAGAACGAGCATTTTAAAAATCAAGATTTTTCATGACTGGCATCCAATGTAGGTCAGCAAGCACAACAGTGTTGGACAAGTGGGACCTCTGTGTGTTAAGGCATGGACAGCAGTGTTCTAGATAACTTCAAGCTTACAGAGGGAGGAAAGCGAAAGAACTATGGATGCTGTAAATCAAGAACAAGAACAGAAATTGCTGGAAAAGCTCAGTAGGTCTGGCAGCATCTGTGAAGAAAAATCAGAGTTGAGATTTCGGGTCCGGTGACTCTTCCTCAGAACCGGACCCAAAATGTTAACTCTGATTTTTTTTCACAGATGCTGCTAGATCTGCTGAGCTTTTCCAGCAACTTCTGTTTTTTGTTACAGAGGGAGAATATAAGTAACTAAGAGTGTTTTAACATTTGAAACTCGAGGTGATAAAAGCATGAATGAAGATTTCAACAATAAATGAGCTGGACCAAGGGAAGTCAGGTGATTTATAGGAGGTGGAAATAGTCCATCTTAATAATGAAATTAATTTGAAAGCTTAGCTCATGATCAACTATCACACTAAGGTGATAAACAAACTGGTTTAATCTCAGTCTATTTCCAGGGAGAGGTATGGCGTCGATAGGTAAGGAATGGAATATGGAAGGGGGACCAAAAACAGTGGTTCCAATCTTCACGTATCTTGGAGAAAATTCCTGCTTATCCATTACTGGTTGTAGGATGAGCGGACTGATAATTGAACAATGGAGGAGTTGGGAGAGGTGGTAGGTGAGATAGAGCCGGCTAACATCAGCACACAAGTGAAAATCAATACTATGCCTTCTGAAGTCACCAAAGGCCAGAATCAAATTGACCTTAAATGTTTCCTGTATTTCTCTCTCCACGGATGCTGCCAGATCTAATGATTATTTGTGTTTTATTTCAGATATCCTACACCTTTATTTGCTGCATTTCACCCATGCATACAAATCATTTTATTTCGACGAACTTTTCATTTGCCAAATCTACAGTTTATTGAATTTGCAAATATGTAGAAGAATTGCATGCACAGTTTTCTTCTTAGACGATTCCTCGGAATCAAGAAGGATTTGGTTGGCATATTTAACCTCTTCAGGGAGAATTTGAGGATATCCCTAAAGAATTTACACTGTCCCCCTGGAAGTCCCTTGCTGTGATCAAGTTCAAAATAAAGCAACTACTTCAGGGACTTGATGAGAGATAATATCATGGCTGGTTGTGGATGATTATTGCCTTGATGCTTGACAAGTTGGATTGGGAGAGGACACTGCTGTTGACTGGCTTTTTTTTTAGTTTTGGAGGATCTTGCAAAGGAATAAGATGGTATTTATCCAGTGTTTTCCAGCGATACCTGCTTTGGATCGCCCAAGTCACCAAAGCATATAGGAGTGTGGGGATCACCTCATCCCCAGTAGCCAACACTAAGATTATGGTGTTTGAGATCCTGGTCCTCAAATAATCTTTTCCTCAGTCAGCCAAAGATCAATGGCAAAAATTGTTAGTAGGGTTTTTCTTGTCCTACTATTTCAAAGTATAAAGTATCAAAAATTTATTCAAATAATACTCTTGTGTCTCTTTGACCTGGATTCTCTGTTCCACTTGTGAGCTCCATTGAGAAGTTGACACAAGCTTCAGTCCACAGTTCCAATGACCACTGATTGCCCATATTTTTGGGTCTAGATTTGAGAAAATATCTAAGTTCAGATGTCACTCTTTTAAGTAAACATTATGTCCCCAGTGATTTGGAGCGCATCATTGCCACTTAAAACGTTAATTAAGTAGTCCCATGATTATACCATTGAATGCTTGCTCTATATATCAATGACTATAGTATAGGCTTTCCCTTCAAAGATAGACTGAACCATCACAGATAGATGAATAGTAAATAATATAAAACAGTGAACTATGTCCTTCTTTACTCTTCTCAACATGCAACATTTGCTTTAGCCTTGAAAATTGACCCTAAAATATATGTCCATTTTCTTACTCGTTAAATGGAGGATTTGGTGGAAGACCAATGCTGTCATTGCATTTTTAATTCAGAAGTCCAGGTTAAATGCTCTTTGGATATGGGTACAAATCCCACCATGATAACTGAAATTCAAACTCAGATTTTTAAAAATCTGGAATTGAAAGCTAGTCATAGCGTCATATAGCACAGAAACAGACCTTTCAGTCCAACTCATCCGTGTGGACCAGACATCCCAATCTGACCTAGTCCCATTTGCCAGTATTTAGCCTCTATGCCTTTCAACCCTTCCTATTCACATACCCATCCGGGTGCTTTTTAAATGTTGTAATTGTACCAACCTCTACCACTTCCTCTGGCAACTCCTATCATCCAGTGCGTGAAAAAGTTAACTGTCAGGTCTTTTTTAAGCATTTCTTCTCTCACCTTGAACATATGCCCTCTAGTTTTGGACTCCCTTATCTGAGAAAAAGACCTTGGCTATTCACCCTATCCAAGACCCTCGTGATTTTATAAACATCAGCCTCAGTCTCTGTCACTCCGGTGAAAAAAGAACCAGCCTATTCAGCCTCTCCCTGTAACTCAAACCCTCCAGTCCCAGCAACTTCCTTGTAAATCCTTTCTGCACCCTCTCAAGTTTAACAGCATCCATCTTCTACCTAAAGGGAATGGCTTCCTGATGGGGACTGCACCCTCTCTCAGTTCTCATTCATACACTATTTCTAGGGCCTTATAGTCTATCCTATGTTAATCATGTGTTTGAAAATAAGACTGGCACCCAAGATGACAGAGATTACCTATGCACTGTCCATCACATTAGCTCAAAGTTACTGCTGAGGGCCATTTACTAGCCACTACTAGACACTGGCATGGATAAAAGGGTAATTAAGGTACCAACCTATCAACTTACAAATGTCAAAATAGAAACTGCACTTTAAGGACTGCTTACGTGTTTTACCAGAGAGAAAGAAACCAGTTACTCTACCAAAGTGGCCTTATTCTATGTCTACCAATTCCATATGAATTCTATACTTTTTTAAACAAAAAGATACTTTTCAAAATAAAAAGATCACATGCCTCAATGTTATTCTCTCATACCCAGGTTAAGAACTGTTAACACAGATGAGGCTTGAATTCTCTTGTGGATAAAAGATGAACAGGTAATCTGTTGGAGGTGTTTTATAAAGAATAAGGATTTGCTAAGGCCAGGAGAGGGCAACTATTTGCTCTGGCAGAAGGCAGAACTAGGGGCATAACAATAGGGATATAATGCCATAAAGTACCGACTCACTCAAGCTTGTCCATCATCCACCAGGCTGGTGTCAGGAGTGATGAAATATTCCCCACTTGCCTGGATGAGTGCAGTTCCAACAGTCGAGAAGCTTGACATCATCCAGGTCAAAGCAGCTCGCTTTATTGGCTCCACATTCACAAACATTCAGTCACTTCATTACTGATGCTCAGTAGCAGCAGAGAGTACTATCTACAAGATGCACTGCAGCAATTGACCAAAGATCCTTTGGCAGCACCTTCCAAGCCTATGACCAATTCCATCCAGAAGGCCAACAGCAGACAATACTTGGAAACACCACTGTCTGCAAGTTCTTCTCCAAGCCACTCACCAACTTGACTTGGAAATATTTTGCTGTTCCTTCACTGGTCACTGAAGTAAAATCCTAGAATTCCCTCTCTAAAGGCATTGTGGGTCTACCTACATTTTTAAAAATGTATCTTTTCCAGGAAGAGTGCAGTGTTTGACGAAAGCAGGTCACTACCACTTATAAGAACGGGACAGCATAGTAGCCCAGTGGTTAGCACTGCTGCCTCACAGTGCCAGGAACCCAGGTTCAAATCCACCCTTGGGAGACTGTCTGTGTGGAGTTTGCACATTCTCCACATGTCTGCATGGGAGCCTTTTGAGTGCTCCGGTTTCCTCCCACAGTCCAAAGATCTACTGGTTAGGTGGATTAGCAATGTTAAATTCCCCACAGTGTTCAGGGGTGTGTAAACTAGGTGGATTAGCCATGGGAAATGCAGTGCTATGAGGATAGGGTGGGTCTGCGTGGGATGCTCTTCAGAGGGTCAGTGTAGATTCGATGGGCTGATGGCCTGCTTCCACAGTGTAGGGATTCCATGAACAACTAGGGATGGGCAACAAATGTTGACCTAGCCAATGACACCCATATCCCATGACTCTCTGTCAAAGATAGTTTCTTGATCATCACTGCTTTCTAAAAACCCATTCGATCTACCAATGTCCTTTAAAGGAAAGAAATTCATAATTCTTACCAGATCAAGCCTCCATGTGAATCCAATTCAGAAATAGCCTAGAAAGTCCTTTAGTTCAATGGCAATTGGAGATGGACAACAAATGCCTTACCTGTGGGTGGACTGTTCCTGGAAAAGATAGATTTTTTAAAATGTTGGTTAATTTTGCATTGCCGATAAAACAACCAGTTTTACATTGAACAAAGAACAGTGCAGCACAGATACAGGCCATTCAGCCCACTAAGACTGCACCAACACATGATGCCAATCTAAACTAAATACTTTTCATCTGAAGTGATTAATTTGCAGCTTCAACACAGGTGCAAAGGCAACTTTTCTAGTATTTGATTTTTGTTTTGAAGGAAGATTGTGACTGTTGAGCAGTGGAATTACTTTTGGCGTAAAGGTATTGGTCAGTAAATACTGCGCCGCAGCACAATGCACGACCTTCAGCATTAAGTGCTTTGCTTTCTGCTGGGAGTGGTGTGTACAGCAGATCATCATTTAAAAAAAACAGTTCAGCTGCCACACCCAACTTTAAAACAAAGAGCTGTTAGTCTATGTTGTGCAGCCATTCATTGGAGACTGCTGCAGTATAATCCCACGATGGGACTGCTCTGACCACAAGGCAGTCAGTCCATCAAAGAATACTACATCTATTCATTTACAGATCCCCATCTCAAAGATCATGGACATAAACTGTCAATAAAATCGTGGATCTTACAGCCTGATTCTTTGAGCTGCCAAGTGGGATGGGACCACTCTTGAAGTTAAACTTAAACAAATAACTGAGATAACAAGGTGTAGAGCTGGATGAACACAGCAGGCCAAGCAGCATCACAGGAGCAGGAAGGCCGACGTTTCAGGCCTAGACCCTTCATCATTCTGATGAAGGCCCGAAACGTCGGCCTTCCTGCTCCTGTGATGCTGCTTGGCCTGCTGTGTTCATCCAGCTCTACACCTTGTTATCTCAGATTCTCCAGCATCTGCAGTTCCTACTATCTCTTAAACAAATAACTGTTATCTTTCAAATTTAAATGGATTGTCAGTCTTTGACAGTGACTAAGATGTTTGTCCTTTCTTTCGATCCATCTGTAGTGACTGGAATGTATGTCGCTGTATATTCAACCTGCATTAATTCATGAGGACATATTTGTATAACAGACAATCATTCCACTGCCTAGAAATTGACCTTTGTGTGCAATAATGTTCTGTGTATCTTCTGTACGTGGCAGACCCTGTTAGCCAGAAAAAAAATCTACAATTAACCCTATATGTGCTCTTGAATAGTGTTAAGGCAATACAAATTTAAAATTCAACACAGACCAAGTTTTACTAGATGCAATTACTTCAGGAAAATAGACTATGCCTGGTTGACAATGCAGAATATTGTGGAGATTGCCTGATGCCACAAAGTGTACCATAGAAACTCACAGTAAAGCTTGACGGTTGTGAATGGAAGTGGATGCCACTAGACAAATCAAATAAGTCAAAGGTAGCTTGGTTCCATTCTCTTGGGCCCCCATATCCCATCTCTGGACATTTGATAAACCCTGCCCTCTCAATATTGAGCGCTGTAGGCAAGCCATTAAAGAAGAGTGTGTTCCAAAGTCTGCCAATCATCTCTCAGTCACCCCAGTTCTGGAGAACATAGAATCCCTAAAGTGTGGAAGGAGGCCATTCAGCCCACACTGACCCTCTGAAGAGCATCCCACCAGACCCACCCTACCCTATCCCTATAACCCTGCATTTCCCATGGCAAATCCACCTAGACTGCAAATCCCTGGGACACTTTGGATGATTTAACATGGCCAATCCACCTGCACAACTTTGGACTGTGGGAGGAAACCATAGCACCCAGGGGAAGCCCACACAGATATGGGGACAACATGGAAACTCCACAAAAACAGTTACCCAAGGGTGGAATCAAACCCTGGTGCCTGGCACTGTGAGGCAGCAGCGCTAACCACTGAGCCACCATGCCACCCTAAATCCAATTTTCCATGCTTTTCCTGTCCCCGAATCCATTCAAAACACCAGCAAATGCAGAGATCCCAACCCAGCATTTTTAGATACAAAGCCATCTTCCCAGTCATCCCAAAAATGAAGATATGTCTCAATACAATAAATTAGCAATCCTTCGTAATAAACCATGTACATTTGCTTTATATTATTGACTTCTTTGAGCTACTAAAATTTCTACATGGTTGAATAAAATGTGTTCACTCCCCCAATAACAACATTTGTCTTCATTTCATACTTTATTTTTAATTAGTTTCATTTTAAATTTACGAGATGTAAACACAAAATCTAATCTCACAAAAAAGTGAGCCATCCTCAGATTGCATATGTCAAATAATTCCTCATTTGTAAAATGACGATTATTCAAGAATGCATATTGTTTGTAGTGATTTGCAAACATCAATGTCCAGACCCTGAGGAGCTTGCACAGTATTTGCATCATTTAACAGTGTGCCAAACAGACTTAGGTTTCAGGGAAGTTACAACAATGCCATCTAGTGGGTATAAAATACAATCGAGCCTTTGTTTTTTCCAAAGCATTCACTTGCTTATTTTCTTTGCTGTTTCCCACTGTTCCAAGCATTATTCCCAGTCAGAGGCCAGATGGACCATCCGTTTCCAATTTCATCCTGCAACTGATTTTCCTAAGGCTTATAGATGTTGTTCTCAAAATCAGCATCTTGACTAGCTCTTCACTCCCTGAAGAAGTGCCTTGCCTCTACATCTGAGAATTGCGACATTTTTAAGAGCAGCTGAATCCCTGCAAATTTGTCTGTGATACATGGAGCAAGTGGTGTTCTAGGTTTGATACCAACACTGATCTCGTGTCACTGCTTTGGTACGTTGCAGATTTTTCAACTATGAAAAACACAAGCAAGAAACAAGAATAGGCCACTCAGCCCTTCGAGCCTGCCCAGCTATTCAATAAGACCATGGCTGATCTGATTTTAACCTTAACACTAAATTCCTGCATAACCCCTGCATAATCTTTTGTCCCATTGATAATCAGCAATCTATCCACCTTGGCTTTAAAAATTCTGCAACTGCTGCCTCTTGAGGAAGGAATTCCAAAGACTCACAAACCTCCAAGAGAAGTGAAACATTTTCCTTATTCATTTTAAATGGGTGACCCCTTATTTTTAGAACTGTGACCCCAGGTCTTAATTCTCCCACAGGAACATCTTTACCACATCCATCTGGCCAAGTCTCCTCAGGATGGCATGGTTAAATTAAAACACCTCTAACTCTAAACTCCAGAGGGTACAGGTCCAACTTGTCTAAACTTTCCTCATAAGGCAAGCTGCTCATTCCAGATACAATACTAGCTTAGTAAACCTCCTCTGAATTAATTCCAATGCATTAACATCCTTCCATACATACAGTGAGCAGTACCATACACAATACTCAAGATGTGGTCTCACCAATGCCCTGTATAACTAAAGCATACTTTCCTTGCATTCAATTCCCCTCACAATAAAACATGGTATTGTTAGATCTCCTGTTTACTTGCTGTACATGCATACTGACTTTGATTCATGCACCCTAGGACATCCAGATCTCTGCATTTTGGGGCACTGCAACTCTCAACATTTAGCTATGTTTCTTTTACTCTTTCTGCCAAAGTGGACAATTTCACACTTTCCCGCATTGTACTCCAGTTGACAGATATTTTCCCACTCTAACATATCTATAGCCTTCTGAAGACTCCATATGTCCTCTTCATAACTCGCTTTCCTACCTATCTTTGTATCATCAGCAAGTCTAGCAACCATATCTTTTGTTCCTTCATTCAAAATTATAAAGAGTGGAGACAGCAGCATTGACCCCTGTTGCCCAAGACTTGTGACATCTGCAGCCTGAAAATGACCAATTTATTCCCACTATCTGCTGCCCGTTAGCAAGGCAACATGTCATTCTCTACATAATGAGCTTTTATTTTCTGCAATAACCTTGATGTGGCACATCAAATATCTTCTGGAAAACGAAGTACAATACTGGTTCCCCTTTATCTACAGAACAAGTCATGTCTTCAAAAGAAGTCCAATGAGTTAGTAAAACATGATTTTCCTTTGACAAAACCATATTGATTCTACCTGATTACCTTGAACTTATCCAAGTGCCCTGTTATAAAGTCTTTAATAATAGCTTCTAACATTTTTCCTATGACAGACTTTAATCTAACAGGCTTGTAGTTTCTGGCTGCCAGGCCATCCCATTTTGAATAAAGGAGTTGCATGAGCAATTTTTCAATGTAAAAAGGAAATTTCCCTGACTCCAATGAGATTTGGTTGTCCCCTCAGGGATTCTTGGTCCATTGAGCTAGCCTTGGAAACTTCAGCCTTGGACCCTTAAATATAGAGTAGCATGGCGGCACAGTGGTTAGCACTGCTGCCACACAGCACCAGGGGCCCAGGTCCCATTCCAGCCTCAGACAATTGTCTGTGTGGAGTTTGCACATTCTCTTTGTGTTTGCATGAGTTGCCTCTGGGTTCTCTTGTCCAAAGATGTGTAGGTTAGGTGCATTGGCCATGCTAAATTGCCCATATGTTCAGGGATGTATAGGCTAGATGGATTAGCCATGGGGAATACAGGGTTTTAGGGTAGGGGGTGTGGGTCTGGGTGAGATGATCTCCAGAGGGTTGGTGTGGGCGCAAATAGCCTGCTTCCACATTGTAGGGATTATATTCTATCTGAGATGAGGCTGTTTTGCTGGTGGGGTACCCTATTTTTTTTTTTGTGCAATGAATATTTAGTGAAGGATTTCACTAGTGCTATGACTTCTATGTTTGTAAATGGACAGTTTAGCAGTCTCCTGCATGGACCATCTGTCATTCCCCATATCTGTATTAACTCTCTATTAACTACCCTATGTCTCAATTACTCACAGCAGTACATCCTATTCTCTTGTTGTCCTATGATTCCCTATTACACTACTGCGGACTGCTCAGCATTAAGAGAAAGACCGAAATAGTGAAACCATACACCCCCCCTCACCTATTAATGCAAAGTCATATTCCAGAGAAAGGGGATGGGAAGAAAATGAATGCTTCCTGTTGCCTTTCATATATCAAACACAGCGAGCACACTGTGCGCAGTCAGGAGCAGGAGGAAAATCATTTTCACTAATAGTTCAGAGTACAATTATTAATTCACCTATATACTGTGGCACCCACCACTCTACCTCACTCATGACACATATTTATATTTGAGTGTCACCATTCCTTCACTCTCTATTCACCTCTTCACCTTTCCACTTACACATCCACTACTGCCAGCCCAATCCTCGTGCAACGTGATATATCAGCCTGATAGCCACCCTCACCAAATGCACTGTCTCCATCAAGTGAACATATGACCTTCAAATAATCACATGTCTCCGCTTTATTCCCCTTTCTAGGAGAAGGGGGTGCAAGACAAAAAGGAGGCAGAACAGGACTGAGCCTGGCCACCTCAAATTATACAACTCACAGAGGCAAGGGCAGAGATGTGTAGGTAAGTTGTTTCTGTGCCCTTGATAGAGAAATGTTGCGAACATGCAAATGCTAGTGAAAGAAAGATAAATAGCACTGACACATGCTGACTTGGGTTAGGACGAAGGGGGCGTGTCTGTTACAGTGGTAGTGTCTCTAAGCTCTGGGCCAGGAAGCCTCGGTTCAAGTCCAATCTTCTCCCAATGAATATGTCATATTGGTACATCATAACATGCCTGAACAGGTTGATAGAAAATACCTACATGCTACTGACTTATTTATAGATGTTTGAAATATGGGAGGCCTCAGTTTGGTGATTGTTACTTTGCCAGGACTACATTCATATGTAGAAGAAGGGTCCCAACCTGAAACATCAACTTTCCTGCTCCTCTGATGCTGCCTGATCTGCTGTGTTCCTCCATCTCCACACTGTGTTGTCTCTAAATTCATATCCATGTCTTTTATATTCATGCTTTGGGCATTTGTCTGTGGGCATGATTTCTGATATTAATTAGAGGATTATTGCTGCATTGTACAGTCACACACAAGGGCAAAATGTACCAGTGGGTCCAGTTTGACCACAAGTTGGGTTTTCACCTGGTGATTCACAATCCACAGGTGAATAGAGGCACATATTGGTTTTAGGGAAGACTATGGACTATCCATGTTGGGCAGTAGGGGACACAATCTTCTCCATGCCCTCCTCAGCTAAACAGATCCTAAATCCGAGAGGCCATGATTGAAACAAAGAAGAGAATGATAACTTTACAAGGTACTGACAATCGTGCCATTGAGTGCCACAATAACAAAGAGAATGGAGGAGTGCATCTCGGTAGCAATTGAGAAGTAACAACAATTGCAGAAATAACCTACCATGGAGGGAGTTATACCTCTACATTTTCAGCACCACAATCAAATGAGTCTGTACAGGCTGTGACATGGGATGTCTGCCATCTTAAACAGATGCCTTTGACATTAGAATGTGTCACTGATCAACTCTAAGCTGCTCAGGGGTACAGGCCTTGGAGAGGAATGTTGACAAAAAGAAAGACATGGAAGCAGGAACTCCTTTCCAAAGCTTCCCACTTTTCACCCACACCACCACCAATTCCAGCCCCCCACCCCCACCTCCCCTATCCTCCCTATTTCAGCCAGTATCCAACAAGGTCTCTGTCATCTAATAGCAGGTCTCAGCTCCTGCACAAGTGCAGGTGGAGCAATCTTTACAGAGGTCAGAGCTGCTTCTGTGCAACCTGTCTGTACTTGTACAAAAACTACAGGGATGCACCATGTAGAAGTAATGATCGTGTAAGGGAAGCTGTTGTAATTCAGCAAGAGTGTCTACGCTTAAGCATTTGACATGTTAGGTTTACACAGAAAAGAAAAATTGTTTTAATGGTATAAACCATTAAATGGTTTGTACTACTTCCTTGTGTTGCTCATTAATGGGCTCCAGTGTAAATCACACTGTCCTTCCCATTGATGAATGCAAAGATATGATTTAGTACAGAAAGTGATGCAATAAGTTGACAGACTGTTATGGGAGGTTGAAAATGGGCTAGAGGATTTATTATTCTCCCCTTCCAAACATTTCCAACATGCTTCAGCTGCAGATCCATCACAGCTGACATTACTGCCTTGGATATCCAACGTCCTGTTGAAAATTTCCATGGTGCCCTGTCCTCCATTCTTCTTCATTTGAAAGTTTCCATGCTCATTACCACACTGTAAATCGATTGCTAGCAGTAGCTGAGAAAGTAGCTGTGAGCCCTGATCTTTTATTCATATTAGGCAATGCAAAATTTTAACACCCCCCATAAAGTGTACTTGACTTCACCTCCATTTCTCTAAATGGAGTTGTTAAATTAAAATCCCTGTTGAGACCTGCAGTTTACTCACACAAACTAGCCACTCTCCCAGTAAACCCAGAAGTGGGTATGTTGGAAACAAGTTTTGAGGAATTCTTTAGAGATAGTAAGAACTGCAGATAGGGGTGGGGAGGGAAATATATCTTTGGTTGTGGAGTCGGATTGTAGGTGGCGGAAGTGGTGGAGAATGATACATTGGATGCGGAGGTTAGTGAGATGGTATGTGAGGACAACGGGGATTCTATCTACTTTTGTTAGGGGGAGGGCATGTGAGAGCGGAAGTGCGGGAAATGCAAAAGATGCAGTTGAGGGCATTTTCGATTACCGTAGGGGCAAGGTTACAGTCCTTGAAATAGGAGGACATCTGGGATGTGCGGAAGTGGAACACCCCATCTTGGGAGCAGACGCGGCAGAGACGGAGGAATTGGGAGTAGGGTATCACATTCTTGCAGGAAGATGGGTGAGAGGAGGTGTAGTCTAGGTAGCTGTGGGAGTCAGTTAAAATAGATGTCAGTTTCAAGGCAGTCACCAGAGATGGAAACAAAGAGATTCAAGAAGGAGAGGGAGGTAGCGGAGATGGTCCAGATGAATTTGAGGTTGGGGTGAAAGGTGTTAGTAAATTTCCCCTGGTCCAGGAACTCCCCATCTATGTCCAGGACACCACCCACGCCCTCCACCTCCTGCAAGACTTCCAATTCCCTGGCCCCCAACACCTCATCTTCACTATGGACATCCAATCCCTGTACGCTTGCATTCCCCATGCGGATGGCCTAAAAGCCCTCTGCTTCTTCCTCTCCCACAGGCCCAACCAGTCCCCCTCCACTGACACCCTCATCCTCTTAACCGAGCTCGTCCTTACCCTTAATGACTTCTCCTTCAACTCCTCTCACTTCCTACAGACTAATGGATGGCCATGGGCACCCGCATGGGCCAAAGCTATGCCTGCCTCTTCGTAGGATACATGGAACAGTCCCTCTTCCGCTGTTACACTGGCACTATCCCCCACCTCTTCCTCTGCTACATCAATGACTGTATCGGCATTGCCTCGTACTCCCACGAGGAGTTAAACAGTTCATCCACTTTACTAACACATTTCACCCCAATCTCAAATTCACCTGGACCATCTCCGATACCTCCCTCTCCTTCCTGGACCTCTCCATCTCCATCTCTATTGACCACCTCGAAACCGACATCTATTTCAAGCCCACCGACTCCTACAGCTACCTGGACTACACCTCCTCTCACCCACCTTCCTGCAAGAATGCGATACCCTACTCCCAATTCCTCCACCTCCGCTGCGTCTGCTCTCAAGATAGGGTGTTCCACTCCCGCACATCCCAGATGTCCTCCTATTTCAAAGACCATAACCTCCCCCACTTCGGTGGTCGAAATTGCCCTCAACCACATCTCTTGCATTTCCTGCACCTCTCCCCTCACATCCTGTCCCCCCAACAAAAATAAAGACGGAATCCTCCTTGTCCTCACATATCACCCCACCAACCTCCACATCCAACATATCATTCTCCACCACTTCTGCCACCTACAATCCAACCCCACAACCAAAGATATATTTCCCTCCCCATCTCTATCTGCCTTTTGTAGGGACGGCTCTCTCTGTGGCTCCCTCGTCCACTCCACACTCCCCACTAGCCCCACCACCCCCGGCACCTTTCCCTGCAATCACAGGAAGTGTTACACCTGCCCCTACACTTCCCCCCTCACCCCCATCCAAGGCACAAAACAAATCTTCCATTTGGGGCTCAGGGATTAGGGGTTCACCTGCACATCTGTCAACTTGGTCTACTGCATTCGCTGTGGCCTCCTCTACATCAGTAAGACCAAGCATAGACTCGGAGACCATTTTGTAGAGCATCTGGGCTCTGTACATGGCAAACGACAACACCTTCCAGTCACCAAATATTTGAACTCCCCCTCCCATTCCCTGGGCGACATGTACATCCTGGGCCTCCTCCAGTGTCACAATGATGCCACCCGCCAACTGGAGGAGCAGCACCTCATATTCCACCTCAGGAGCCTACAGCCTGATGGCCTAAACATGGAATTCACCCGTTTTAAAATCTCCCCACCCCCAGCCTCATCCCATGTCCAACTCTCCCTCTCATCCCCACCTCCTTGATCTGACACAACCTGTCCATCTTCTGTCCGAATTATCCACCCCTCCCACCTCACAGACCAACCCCCACCACTGCCTGCCTGCACTCACCTATCTTCTCCCAGCCCTACCCCTCCTCTATTTATTCCTGAGCTCCTTTCCCCCTCGCCATTTCTGAAGAAGGGCCCCAATCCAAAAAGTCAACCTTCTTGTTCCTCTGATGCTGCCTGGCCTGCTGTGTTTCTCCAGCTCCACATTGTGTTATCTTTGAGGAATTCTTACTGTTCCAGCTAAGCCTAGCCCAACATCCCAAGGTTAATGCATGAAGGATACAGTAAGTTCATAAAGCACCTCACTTGCTCATCAAAAATAACCAATAATCAAGTTCAATTCACATAATTGGTACGGTGTGAAGGAGAGTATTCAACCCTTCATATCTGCACCAGCTGTCTGACTAAGCGTAATGACTTACTGCCATTCTCCTGCCTTGTCTCCATAACAATGCAGAATTGAATAGAACTAATCATTGCATGTTATGATTGCCTCTATCAAACCTGCCTCTGCCACATTTCCAGACTATTACTACTAGCTTTGTGAAATGTTTTATCACATCGCATTTGCAAATTGCTGTTTAAAAAATGTTTTCTCGTTCAGTTCTTTTATGAATGACAACAGATTCTCCCCATCTACTCTGTTCAGACCCTTCATGATTTTGCAAACTGTCAATTTGTCAAGCTTCTCTTCTCCATGGAAAACAATTCCAACTTCTCCAAGCTATCCTCATGATTGAAGTTTCTCATCCCTGGCACCATTCTTGTAAACGATTCCTCATTCTTTCCAATGCATTCACATCCTTCATGAGATATGGTGCCAGAACTGTACGTAATACTGCAGCTAAGGTCTAAGTAGCATCTTATCCAAGTTCAGTGCAATTCTTTTGCTCCTGTACTCGGTGGTCCTCTTCAGAAAGCCAAGGATATGGTATGATCGATTAACTGCTTGCGACCTTTAATTGTTTATGTACACGTACAGCCAGGATGGTCGATAAACGTTGGCCTAGTCAGCAATAACTAGATCCTGTGAATGAATTAAAGCAAAATTTTAAAAAAAGGATTTTTATTAGTGAAATGCCATCGTACCACTCAATCGTGGCAAAAATTGAACATTTTTGTTTATAAACTATCAAAGAATTTAATCATTCCTCTAAGGTAAAAGAAAGATCAGGTTCATAGAATGATGAATGGTTGCAGAACAGGAGGCCATTCAGCCTGTCATATCTGTGCTAGCCTTCCAAAGGAGCAATTCACTTAACGCCACTCTGCCTTTTCCCCATAATCCTGCAATTTTCTCCTCTCTAGATAGTGATTAAATTCCCTTTGCAAAGCTTCAATTGACCCCACCCCCATTATATTCTTAGCCAGTCCACTCCAGATCTTAACCGTTCACTATGGGAAAGAGTTCTGCCTCATTTTCACATTGCTTCTTTTGCCAGTTACCTTATTCTTTGTTTCTTAATCCTTCCACAAATGGGAACGGTTTCTCCCAATGTACTTGGTCCAGACGCCTCCTGATTTTTAATGCCAGGTGTCAATAAAGCCTCCTGTCAAAAGTCTCTTCCCAAAAGGAAGACTGCCCTAACTACACCAATCTTTCTGTGTGGACTGATTGTCCTCATTCTTCATTCAAAACAGGCCAGAAACAGCCTGCTAGGCCATATCAGAGCAGTCAGGAGTCAGCCCTGCTAGTTAGAAACTGTAGCAACACAGCCTGATAGCCTTCACCAAATCTGGCCGAATTTCTCTTTAATCACCCATTCAGCTCCTCAAGGCTGATCCATCATTCAGTTTAATTATGGCTGGTTAAGCCACTTTTGTTCTGTATTCCTTAATTGGCTAGCCTCGACAATTGAGGAAAGTGTTTCAGATGGCTATTACCCTTTGTGACAAAATGCTTCTCGACACCACTTTTGAAAAAGTCCCAATCAAATTCTAAGGTTACACACTCTTCTTCTATACTTCCTCTTCAGAGAAAATAATTTCCCTTTATCCAGCCTATTACTTTAAATCATCGTAAACACATCACTTAGCATTCCATTACCCTTTTACTCTTACTAGCTTTATTGTTACTTGCAGATAGTTTTTGTTTAAATTTAAT
Source organism: Rhincodon typus (assembly GCF_021869965.1). NCBI lineage: Eukaryota > Metazoa > Chordata > Chondrichthyes > Orectolobiformes > Rhincodontidae > Rhincodon > Rhincodon typus. The sequence goes on along the minus strand of NC_063332.1, from coordinate 154,222,494 downwards.
TTATAAAGTAGCATGGTGGGATTTGAACATAGACCTGTGGATTATCAATCTGGAACTCTGGTGTCCAGTAACTTAACCACAATGACCTGGTACCCACACTGAACTTAAGTGAGTTCACATGAAGGTGTATAATAGAATCAGGAATTTAAAATCTAATGAGCAATATTCTCTGGGCAGTCCTTCACATTGCTACAAATTACCTAGTTATTAAGCAAGGAAAGGCAGAGTCTGGATAACATGAACAAGGACTTGTATACCACAATGAACCTGAGAAACCTCAGACACATAACACCATTAGTGTACTTCACAAGTCTATAATTTTTGTTAATTTATGAAGTTTCCCACTGGTACTCATTACATGTAATTTCAAAAACGGTCCTTTGGCATTTTAAATGAAGTATTTCCATTACATCGATGCAGTGCATCTTGTATTTTTGTTTCCACAGCATAGATACACGATTATAATTAGCAGCAAAGCTTTGCCCTTAACTCTGCAATGGTTTAACCTTCTACAAGCATGAGGCAAAAAGAATAAAGAAGCTTATAGGAAGCAGCTGTGTTGCCTTTTGGCCAAGCAGTTGCGAGATAAAACAAAGCCTCAAATTCTACTTTACCTCAAACAAAACCTCAAATTAATTGTGATGTGTGACATGAGTTCCTGCATCTGAACAGCTTTCAATCCTCAGCCAAGTGTACAGAACCCCCAAGCTGCAGCTCAGCAGAGATTTCAAGTTATTGGTAGAAACATGGGAAGTTTTCAGCGGATGTCCTCTCGAACAGAGACTAATTTTTCCATGTTCTATTTCCACAAAGTTGGAGATTCCCTAAGGATCTCTTTCCAGTTCAACAATTCTCCAAGAATAACACTTGAGCAGTACAGCATGGCAATGCTGCATGATGTGAAACAGACCATCATATTGTCCATAAAACTGAGGAGATTACTGCGGCTGGGGATGGTTTGGTAATACGAGAGAGAGAGAGAGAGTAAAAATTAAGATTGCATTATCAGCAGGATGGAAACACGCTATAGTCGGTGCAGCACGTCCCCACAATTTTGCTCTCTTTCTGTGTAAAAATTTGCAGGGCCTCCTGGCTTTGGTAGGCTAGAAACGGGGACTCCTGATGGTGGTGTCAGGTCATCAACCAAGGCAGCATCGGTGCCTGGAGAGAGGACTCCTGGCTTTGATACGCCCAGAGCGGGGACTCTCAGCAGTGTCAGGAAGACAGTGGCAGCATGAGGAGCAGGGGTCTCTTAGGGCATCAATGTCATTGTTTCTGTACCAGAAGCAGAGACTCCTTGAGGCCAACTTTGTAGGGACATTGCAAAAGCCCTGGAACTGTTTTTGGGACACCAGTCAATGAAGATGAGCTCCATTTAAGTACTTACTTTTTATTCTTTTTGCAACTTAAAATGGTGCCGGTTTGGGTATCTCCCTAGATACATGTGGCAATAAAAGCATTCGTTCATTCATTATTCCTCTTTCATTATGGATTGATTGATATATTTTGGAATGAAGACTGGCCAATGACCAAGATTGGTGTGCAAGCCTCACTGAATCCCGAGGAAAAGAAATGAACCTTATATGATCACTGTGTAAATTAAATCTTTCAGGAACATCAAGAAACGCAAGGAACAACAGATTGTCAAAAACCACAAGTGACAAATTTGCATTGTTCTGAAGAAGAGTCACCTGAGCTGAAACATTAACTCGGCTTTCTCTCCACTGATGCTATCTGACCTGCTGAGTTTCTCCAAAAATTTCTGTTTTTGCTTCAGATTTCCAGCATCCACAGTTCTCCGCCATATATTATTGTATTAACATAGAACTAGTTATAACCTCAGGGCATCAGAACACTCTCCACATCCAACTAAAATATTATTACAATTGTAACATAGGCAAACACTGCGGTTAATTTTTCCCACAGCAACATCCCCTAAACAGCAGTGCAATAAATGTGAAGATAATGTGATTGATTGATCAAGGGTTAAGTGGGACACTGGGAGAATGTCTCAACTTGTTCTTGAACTACTCCATGGGATTTTTAATTTCCAGCAAGATCTCAGTTTAATATTGTTTTACAGTTTACTACACCTCACTGATATTTCCATCTCAATAACGCATATGGTATTGACTATAAGCTTATTCCTGTACTGGTAAATAAAATCAATAATTTTCTCTACCATCATTCCCTCAAGAATCAAATACGCTGACAAACTTTCCCATAGCCAACTCAGTATCAGACGTACAATCCATTCCTTTCTCCTAGTCCAAACCTTTCAGGGATAAGTAGGGCAACTTAAGTCACTCATTAATAAGCCTCATTAATAACTGCCAATAGGGGGTTCCTTGACATGGAATTAGAGGGGTACAGAACTGCTGTGAAGCAATTTGGAAAGTGGTTTGTGATAGATTTCACCAGAGACAGTAATGCAAGGGGCTTTGATTGGTTCTGGGAAATGAGCTGTTAATTTTCCTTTACTGCTGCAGGCAGATAAATAATAGTGTTCCCTTTGAAGAAACACTTAAATAAATAAAGGCATATTGCTTTTACTGTCTAAAGATTTAGTGTGTGGGTCAAGTAAAGATTAATGTAATCTTCATTTCTTCTCTACTGAATGTTTCTGCATCAGGCCTTAAAATTACTAAAATAAATGGAACATATTAATTTAGTTGACCTCAAAAAATCTTATTTAATGATACAGCTGTCTGACGTATTTTACTTTGTTCAAGGTTAGCCGTGATCATCCTCCAGTTGCCATAGTCTTTTAGAATAGGTTGACTTCCATCTTGCAAAAATAATAATTCTGAGTCTCGCAGCCACTACAACAGAGTGGTGTGCACTCTTTGGCATATACATACAGCCAACTAAATTAAGATCAACTGGAATTTGGTGTTAGATATTCCCAGCTTGTCAGAGTGCCAGATACACTGTAACAATACTTCCTGCTAGGCTCAGATATTTATAATCAACATGTCAAGAGATTTCTGGAGTAGTTGAGATTTGAACCAAGGCCTCCTAGCTCAAAGCTAGAGATACTACCACTGTGCCACAACAGTCCTGCTGTTCTCAGATATAGAAGATGATATTATACATTCCAGAAGCAGGTGGGACTTGAATTGGCGCAGAGGTAGGGATGTTACCATTGCACCACAAGAGCACTTGCTACTAAACTCAATCGAGATGGTGCCTTGCACTAAACTCTAGCTGAACCAGCATTTTAGTTCAAATATATCCAATCAACCTGATCAGAGATGTTATTACGCACCTCTAGAGCAGGTGGGACTTGAACACAGGCTCCCTGGCTTAGAAGTAGGGACACTACCACCAAATGCACCACTTGTTACTAGACTCAATACAATGGTGTAAATGTGGGGCACCTGTCACTAGTTTCCTTTATTAGAGATGCTAGAAAAGATCAGCGCTACTGCATTCAAGACTAGATGAATTCTAAAAGTGGGATAAATAATAACTACTACTATTAAACAACCTGTTCTGAAATTTTAATTTTACAAGCGTGTGGTCTCTTTCCTTCAGGTGATGACCTGAATGGTGAAATTCCAAGTTTCTAACCTTCCACTGAAACTATGGACAAGGCCTCAGTCACTTGAGAATGGGCCAGGGAAGATGTGACCATTTTTTGCATGAGCGGAATGTGAAGAACTGGTCAAATTGTGACTGTTTCCAAGCAAGATAAAACCTTTGGCTACAGCCTGAACTTCTGCGCTGATGGATACCTTCCGGGGGAAACACAACCAGTCACACTGCTTCAGCTGTTGAATGGATTGTTAACCTGCACATTCAATTATAACAGCTTCCCTACCCATATAAATATAAAAAATGTTGCTGGATGTTTTACCTTGAATAAACTTTCAGTGCCTTTCCTGACACTGACATTAAGCCAACTGCTGCTTCTGTTCTGCTCTTTCACCACAGTGCAGCAATTTTATCCCCATTCAAGGTCCATTTGAAAATTGCTCTTGAATCTGCTTCCAGATACGATAGTAATTTTCAAACGGTGCATTCCAGACCTTACTGCACTGAAGAAAATCTTTTCATCTTACCGCTGACTCTTTTACCACTAACCTGAATTGATGGAAAAGCGCATGTCACTCGTTTGTATTTTCAAATATGCATTCCTCTGCTTGTGAGATTTTAACTGATTTCATGTGAATTTTTATTCTACAATCTACCCCTTAGACTTTCTTACACCTCTTTGAAGCAGAAAATGAAAGGATAAACATTATCTCTGCAAGGTTACACTTACAATTGCACTGTAAGAATCGTCCTCATGCATACTGGCATATTCTCCACTTTGCATATGCTCAAACTGTGACACCTTAGAACACAGTAGGTACATAAAGAGTTGAAAATTCCCTTTGGCTGACAAAATTATAGCTATGGAAAGGGCTAAACTTTGAAAAGGTTGAGAATACTGGGTCCAACCACTCATTAAAGTCCTCAAATGTACGTACAATTTTATAGCTAAGTTTAATCATCCTATCGTCATCTAAATATTCTTTATTATTCTTTTAGATACTTGGGGGCTTATCTTCATGTTCAGATTATCAAGGTATTCATTCATGGAATATGAATTTCAGTGGCAAGGCTAAGATCTATTGTCCATCCCTAATGATCCATGGTAAAGTGGCAAAGAGTTTCCTACTTCACTGATGTAGTCCATGTGGTGTAAGTACTCCCACAATGGCATTGAAGGAGAAAATGTCAAGATTCTAACCTATGTACAGTCAAGGAATGCTGATATAGTTCCAATTCAGAATGGTGTGTGACTTGGACAGGACCATGCAAATACAGGTGCTCCTGTGCATCAGTTGTTCTGATACTTCTACTGGTAGAGATCATGGATTTGAATGTAGCCCAGATGAGTTGCAATGCATCTTGTATATTGCGCAAAGTGATGCCACTGTGTCCTGATAGTGGAGGGAATAAATGCTTTCGGTGTTGTTTGGTGTGCCGGTAAAGTGACTGCTTAATACTGGACAGTGCTGTGCTTCTTGAGTGTTCTTAGAGATACTTTCATTTGGGAACGTGGAAGGTATTCCATCACATTCCCAACATGGGTCCAGCAGATGGTGAGCAGGATTTTGGGAGTCTACAAGTGTGTGTTACTCACTTCAGAATTACCAGCTTCTGACCTGATTTTGTAGCCACTCCATAGCCTGAGTTTTTGTGCAGATGAAGAAGCTCTCTATCTGTAATAATTGCTGGCTGAGACCAAAAATTGTAAATCCCACCCAGGCTGAACCCAGCCTGTGACATTATTACAGGAGAGTCGACTGGGATGGGGTTCTAAATTGCAAATCCATAGTTCCTGGAGGCATCTGCCAATCTAAATTCAAAATTGTTAAAATTGGATGTATATTAATGGCTGCACTTCCACAGCCCCCTGGAGTAGGGAATTTCAAAAGTTCACCAGCCTCTGAATGAAGAAGTGCCTCCTCATTATTATAATGGCTTGCCTTTTATTCTAAGACTGTGTCCCTTGGCTTTAGGCCCCACAGGAGGGGAAAACATCCTTTCTGCATTGATCCTGTTTATTTCTTTTAGAATTTTGTATGTTTCTACGAGATTTCCTTTCAATCTTCTAAACTCCAGATAATACATGGCCAATCTCTTCTCACAGGACAGTTCCAGTATCCCAGGAATCATTCTGGTGAGTCTCCACTGCACTCCTTCTGTACCAGGTATCTCACTCCTGAAGCACAAGGATCAGACTGCACACAATATCCCTGGCACAGTCTCACTAGTATTCTATACATTTGAAGTAAGGCTTTGATCCTGCAGTAAAGTGGCAAAGCCATCAAACTCTCAACCTCCTCGTTGATTGTAATGCTTAACAATAAGCATTGAGGTCAATTTTGACTGCTTTCCCCCAGAATTAACACGAAGTAAATTGGCACATTCCCCCCAAACTTCAACAATGACAGGGATTATTTTCTCAATGACATCCGTCCTAGCCTGGGTGGATCATTACTCTTTACTGCCTGCGATCTTATCTCATTCCATTTCTCATTGGCTTTCCCTGAACTTTTATCTGCTTCAGCAGATTCTCTTTAGTTTACTTGCTCTCCACTTGTTAGATTCATCACTTCTAGACTATTTCCTTCAATTCATTTCCTTGGCAGACCCTGTGACACTACCTTCCACTATTACTCAGTCAAGCCGTTCAAACTAATTAGGTGACACTCATAACCAAATGCACAGGTTGAGTAGCTCCCAGCCTACATTTTTATTAGTTAGGTCAGCTAATGAGTAGCCCTCTCTCAGAGACACATCTAATAGCTTAAAGCTTCCAGGAAACACAAACGCTGGGATTTTCCATAAGGTGGAGCTTCTCTTGATCTTCTGCTCTAATCGTGGTGGATGATTGTCAGAAGATTCAGAAATGTCCATTACCAGGTTGGCCACTGATATTCCACTAACATTTCAGTCACCAATTGGCTCTGAAGAAATTCCTGCTGAAGGAGTGTAATTGGGCATTCAGTCTGACGTTTTAACAAAATCGATCATTTTTAGTTGATATGCCGCCTGTCTACGAACAGTAATTTCACCCTTAGCAGTAGCTAAATAATGATTTCCTAAATCATGGTATGCAAATTAGTTGTTCTCTCAAGGCGTTATTCAAGGGTAATGCTCTCAACTCTGAGTCAGAAGGTTGAAGCTTCACCTCATAGACTTGGGCACATAAATTATCCTGATGCACAAGTGCTACATTGTTGGTGGTGCCTCTTTTAACTGAATCCAGATCCATCTGCCTTGTCTTGTAAAAGGTTAAATAACATAAGGCATCATAAGGTATAAGGGCCTGGACGGTGACCCCGGCCACGCACTCAGATCCTGAGCAGACCGGTTGGTAGGGGTATTCACCGACAGCTTCAACCTCTCCCTCCTACAAGCCAAAGTCCCCATCTGCTTCAAAAAGACCAACATCATCCCCATACCCTAGAAAACACATGCAATGTGCCTTAATGGCTAGCGCCCAATAGCTCTGACTTCAATAATCACTAAGTGCTTCCAGATACGAGTGATGGCCAATATCAACTCCAGTGTCCCAACTTACATTGATCCCTTACAATTTGCCTACTGACATAACAGGTCCACAAAGGATGCCATTTCCCTAGCCCTGCACTCATCCCTGGAACACCTAGACAATAAAGAAACCTACATCAGACTCCTGCTCGTTGACTACAGCTCCGCCGTCTGCAACTGGATCCTCTGCTTTCTAACCCATAGGCCGCAATCAGTGAGGATAGGTTACTGCACCACCACCACAACAACACTCAACACTGGAGCCCCCCAGGGATGTGTCTTCAGCCCCCCACTGTATTCCTTGAACACCTCCAACTGTGTTGCCAAATTCCGAACGAACACCATCTACAAGTTCATCTAACAAGGCGAGTCAAAATATAGAAGTGAGATAGAGGTAATGTGATGCAATAAAAACAATCTGTCCCTCAATGTCAGCAAAATAAAGAACTGATCATCAACTTCAGAAAGAAAGGAGGAGAACACGCCCCTATCTACATCAACAGAACTGAAGGGCATCAAGTTCCTCGGAGTGACAATAACCACCGGCCTGTCCTGGACTTCCCACGTAAATGCGACAGTCAAGAAGGCACAACAACGCCTTTTCTTCCTCAGGCGGCTCAGGAAATTTGGTATGTCCATAAGGTCCCTCACCAACTTCTACAGATGCACTATTGAAAGCATACTGTCCGGGTGCATAACAGCCTGGTACGGCAACTGCTCTGCCCAGGTCTGTAAGAAACTACAGAAGGTTGTGTGCACAGCCCAGACCATCACGGAAGCCAACCTTCCATCCATGGACTCTATTTACACAGATCGCTGCCACAGAAAGGCGGCCAACATCAAAGACCCATCGCACCCCGGCAATGACCTCCTACAACCTCTTCCATCAGGCAGAAGATACAGAAGCCTGAGCACACGCACGAGCAGGTTCAGGAACAGCTTCTTCCCGTCCATTATCAGACTGTTGAATGGATTCTAGCCTCAAATAATGTAACCTGCAATGTAACCTGTATGTCTCTAAGACTTTTTGATATGTACATCTTTTGCTGGCTGTGATCTGCCTGTAGTGCTTGTAAGCAAAGCTTTTCACTGTATTTCAGTAACATGACAATAAATCAAATCAATCAATCATTTAAAGAGCAGTGGAGTTCTCCATAGTCCTGGCCAACAGTTATCCCTCAAATGAAAAACCACCCCAAAAAGCAGATTATCTAGCCATTATTTCATTGCTATTTATGTAATCTTCCTGTGCACAAATTGACTGCCAAAATTCTCTCCATTATAAGACCAGCTACACTTTTAAATATTTAATTGATGTGAAATGTTTAAGGTGGGCTAAGGCCTTGAAGGGTGCTATATAAATTCAAGTTCATTCTTTGTTTCTTTATACTTACAACCGAGTCTTCAACCTACTTCATATTCATTTTATCTCCTTGTCACTATCACCTCCTCTCAGTCTTCTGTGTCTTTCACACCTTTAAGCACTTCATTATTCATCCTATTTCACACAGCATATATTTTGCACCCTAGCTCATTCTCCTACCTTCTCCTGCATAAACATCCTCTGCTGTATATCACAATTTATTCTATTTTTTGTTCCCAGTTTATGTCTTAACGGAGTTTGATATTAAGTAAATAATTTTCCAATGTTGGTTTTTTTTTCTTCTTTCTTTTAAAACTGCCCCATGTGTGTTTGTAGCTGTATGTTCGGTTACATTTTTCAACAGTTTTCTGAGTTCTTAGCCGAAAGATCAGCGGTTTCAGCTGAAGCAGTACTGTGACCTTAATAATCAGTCAAAGCAAACTAAATAAAAACCAACAACATTAGGTGGGCCTGTAGCTTGAATGGTTGAATGCATAACACCCACGCAGGAGGTCACAAGGTTTAATCCCAGGCCGACTCTACACTTAAATTTACGTGCCTCATTTGGGTGATCTTTGCTCACTCATGGTTGGATTGGTAGATGGGACACCAGTGAGCAAAGTGTTCTGCTTTGGGCAAGAAAAATCCTTGACCCTTCCAGGGCCTAATTAAATAACCGACTTCTGTCTCTCAATGAATAATCATAATAACGACACAACAAATTCACAAAAGTGAAATCTGGATCAGACCGTGTCGCCTTTTAGGCTGATGAGAAATGACGCAGATTAAAATTCATTGATAACCCCAATCAATACTTGAACATTCAATGGGGAATCTGGGTTCTTTAGAAATAATAGAACAAAAATCAGACAGTCCAATCTAAAGCCAAATTAATGGCACCTCACAGTCCACACCATCCTGTTATACCAGATGCAAGTGAGTGCCTAATCACAATTAAGTGCCTTTTAGTCGTATGCTCAATCAAAATTCTGTCAGCGTTATGAAGCAAACTTTTTTGAAAAATTACTCAACTAAATGTGAATGCCTAATAGAAATTCTTCAAGCCCATAAACTTGCAAGCTTTTCAACTATTCCTAATCTTTCATTCATCTGACTCTCCAGCAGAATTTTTCTCACCAGGTTCAGCAGGTTGCAGCCCAGTAGGTACAGTTTCGGTAAACTTGCAACTCAAAGCATAAAGTGCTGGAAACATGTAGCATGTCAGGCAGTATCTGGGAAAGCAACAGTGAATTTGGCATCAATAAATGTGGAGCTGGAAAAGCACAGCTGGCCAGACAGCATCCGAGGTGCAGGAAAGTTAAAGTTTTGGGTCGAAATGCTTCATCAGGACTGGAGAGGGGGAGGGAAGCCCAGATATAAATAGAGGGAGGGATTGGGGCTGTGAGAGGGTAGGTAGGATGAAGATAGTTGGATGGAGGTAGGGGGTTATTGTGGTTGGTCAGTGGGAAGAGTGGAGCAGATAGGTGAGTCGGAAGATGGACAGGTTGGGGGGTGGAGGGATTTTGAAGCTGGTGAAGTCAATATTCAGGCCATTGGGCTGCAAGCTCCCAAAGCGAAATATGAGGTGCTGTTCCTCCAGTTTACGTTTGACCTCAGTCTGACAGTGGAGGAAGTCAAGGATGGCCATGTCACCAGGGGCAACCAGAAGGTTGGGCTGGTTGGTGCATACACAGCGCAGATGCTCCGCAGACAGGTCCCTGAGTCTGCATTTGAGTCTCCCCAATATAATGGAGACCACATCGGGAGCCACGGATACAGTAGATGAAATGCAGGTGAATTTCGGCAGCAGTTCGAGGTGAAGAGGTTAAGGGAGGTTAGGGGGAGTAGACGACCTCTGACAACTACTTCTCCCACCTCCAGCAAACTCCATCTTCCTGGACACCCGCTCACGGCCACCTACTCCCCCTCGACCTCTTCATCATGAACAGCTGCCAAAATATCAATCGCCTGAACCTCTCCATCCTTCTCACTTACATCAACCTCTCGCCATTGGAACATGCAGCCCTCCACTCTGTTTGCTCCAATTCCAACCTCACCATTAAACACACAGACAAGGGGGAGGGGGTGCAGTGATAGTATAGCGAACTAACCTCTACATCGCTGAGGCCAGACACCAACTCTCTGACACCTCCTCCTTCTCCTGCTACCCTCTCGATCACGACCCCACCTCTGATCACCAAGCCATCATCTCCCAGACCATCAACAACATCATCATCTCGGGAGATCTCCCGTCCACAGCCTCCAACCTGATATTTCCCCAACCCCACACCGGCCATTTCTATCTCCTACCCAAGGTCCATAAACCCGACTGCCCTGGTCAACCCATTGTCTCTGCCTGCTCCTGCCCCACCAAGCTCATCTCCTCCTAAGTCGACTCCATTCTTTTCCCTTTTGTCCAGAAACTCCCTACCTACATTCAGGATACAACCCATGGCCTCCACCTTTTCCAAAACTTTAAAATTCCCTGGCCCCCAACACTTCATCTTCACCATGGATGTTCAGTCCCTGTACATCTGCATCTCCCACAAGGATGGTCTAAAAGCCTTCTGCTTCTTCCTCTCCCATAGGCCCACCCAGTCCCCCTCCATTGACACTCTCTTTCACTTGGCGGAACTGGTCTTCACCCTCAACAACTTTTCCTTTGATTCCTCCCACTTCCTACAAACCAAAGAGGTGTCTATGAGCACCCGCATGGGCCCCAGCTCTGCCTGCCTCTTTGTAGGATTTGTGGAATAATCCCTCTTCAACAACTATACCAACACCATCCCTCACCCCTTTCACTGCTATATTGATAACTGTACCGGTGCTGCCAAGAAGCTCGAGCAGTTCATCGACCATGCCCTCAAATTCACCTAGACCATTTCTGACACTTCCCTCCCCTTCCTGAAACTCTCCGTCTCCATCTCTGGAAACCAACTCACCGCTGACATCCATTTCAAACCCAGTGACTCCCACAATTACCTCGACTACACCTCCTCTCACCCATCCTCCTCCAAAAGTTCTATCCCATATTCACAATTCCTCTGCCTCCACTGCATCTTCTCCCAGGATGAATTGTTCTACTTTAGGACTTCCCAGATATACTCCTACTTTAGAGACTATAGATTCCCTTCCTCTGTTATTAAAGATGCCCTCAACCGCATCTCCCCCACTTCCTGCGCTTCTGCCCTCAAACCTTCTCCCCCCAACAGTAATAAGGATAGAGTCCTTTCAGTCTTCACATATCACCCCACCAACCTCCCAATACAACGCATCATCCTCTGACATTTCCGTCACCTACAATCAGACCCCACCACCAAATAGATATTTCCCTTCCTACTCCTGTTCACTTTCCATAGGGACCGTTCACTCCGCGGCTCCCTCGTCAGCTCCACACTCACCCCACAACCGCTCCACCACATCCAGTACCTTCCCCTACAACCCACTCCTACACCTCGCCTCTCACTTCCATCCAAGACCCCAAGCAATCCTTCCGAATACGATAGCGATTTACCTGCACTAACCTCATCGACTGGATCCATTGCTCCCAATGTGGTCTTCTCTATATCGAGGAGACCAAACGCAGACTCGGGCACTTGTTTACGGACCACCTGCACTCCGCAAGCACCAACCAACCCAACCTTCTGGTTGCCATCCACTTTAACTCCCCCTCCCAGTCCCCAGACGACATGTCCATCCTCAGCCTCCTCCATTGTCAGAGTGAGGCCAAACGTAAACTGGAGGAACAGCATGTGATATTTCGCCTTGGGAGCTTACAGCCCAATAGCCTGAATATTGACTTCACCAACTTCAAAATCTCTCCACCCTTAACCTGTTCATCTTCTGACTCACCTATCCACTCCACCCCTCCCATTGAGCAACCGCAATAACTCCCACCTGCATCCACCTATCTCCATTTCCATCACCTCAGCATCCTTTCGCCTTATTTTCTGGGTTCCTCTCGCCCTCCCCAGTCCTGTAAAAGGGTCTTGGCTCAAAATATTGACTTCCGTGCTCCTCAGATGCTGTATCCAGCTGTGCTTTTCCAGCTCCATATTTATTGACTCTAGCTTCCAACATCTGCAGTCCTTACTGTCTCTTCAGTTAAGGCGGCCTTCAGTTATGGACCCTTCACCAAAGCTACGAAGGATTCAATGTGTACTAATTGTAATGAGGTCAGCCAGGTGGACCTCATAGAATATGAGTTCCCTGATTGGACCAGATTAATAGCCCCAATCAGGAAGCCCTGGCTGATAGCTTTAACAGGAGTGTCAGAGGTTCTGTTCACTCTGAGAACGTGCTCTGAGAGAACTAGACCAGTGTCAAGGACTTTCCACAGGTAAATAAAGGGTGTCTTGGTGACAGGGTACTGGCCTCTGTGAAGTTATTTCACAATGGTGTCTCTCAAGGTCACATGAAAGCTGAAGAATTGAAGCACCTCAATGACCACATGAGCTGAGATTTGTTAACTCTGCATAGACCATCTATGTGGATTCACACCAGAGCACATTTTATTTATCCCTTGAACTCTTAAGTAGTCCACTGAAATTTTGTCTCTTCTAGTTTGCTTCTAACACAATTTGGACTTCTTTTCTTTTCAAATTATTTTCTAACATTATATGTATAGAGTTTCTGCTTTCCTACAACCCACAATTCAGATGCGAATTGTGTTAATTTTCCAAAGTGAAGTATGGTTTAAGGTCCTGTTTGTAAATTCTACCATGATCCAGCACCATCAGGCAGTATTACATAGAATGCATCCATTTTTTTTTTCCTTTTGCACTAAAAATTTTTTTTTCAAATATCACCTACACAGTTTTGTTAATACAGCTGAAAATCAGCACATTATACAATGTAAGGATATTTAATTCTGATTTCTAATCTAGCACCTGCAAGTAATTCAATTTTAAAGAGGTTAAAATTACATTTTACAAAAGGTATGCAAAACTTTTAACTTATTTCATTCACCAGTTTTTTAATAAGTCAGATAATGTTTCATAGAATCCCTACAAATCGGTCAAATCGGCATAAGGAGGGTGAAAGTGTTGGGTATTCTAAAAGGCATTAGGGTGGACAAGTCCCCAGGTCCGGATGGGATCTATCCCAGGTTACTGAGGGAAGCAAGAGAGGAAATAGCTGGGGCCTTAACAGATATCTTTGCAGCATCCTTTAGCACGGATGAGGTCCTGGAGGACTGGAGAATTGCTAATGTTGTCTCCTTGTTTAAGAAGGGTAGCAAGGATAATCCAGGTAATTACAGACCGGTGAACCTGACGTCAGTGGTGGGGAAGCTGCTGGAGAAGATACTGAGGGATAGGATCTATTTACATTTGGAAGAAAATGGGCTTATTAGTGATAGGCAGCATGGTTTTGTGCAGGGAAGGTCATGTCTTACCAACTTGATAGAATTCTTTGAGGAAGTGACAAAGTTGATAGATGAGGGAAGGGCTGTAGATGTCATATACATGGAATTCAGTAAGGTGTTTGATAAGTTTCCCCATGGTAGGCTGATGGAGAAAGTGAAGTCGCGTGGGGTCCAGGGTGTACCAGCTAGATGGGTAGAGAAGAGGCTGGGCAACAGCAGACAGAGAGTTGTAGTGGAAGGGAGTTTCTTAAAATGGAGAACTTTGACCAGTGGTGTTCCACAGGGATCCATGTTGGGACCACTGTTGTTTGTGATATACATAAATGATCTGGAGGAAGGTATAGATGGTCTGATAACACTAAGATTGGTGGAGTAGCAGATAGTGAAGGGGACTGTCGGAGAATGCAGCAGAATATAGATAGATTGGAGAGTTGGGCGGAGAAATGGCAGATGGAGTTCAATCCAGGCAAATGCGAGGTCCAGGCAAATGCGAGGTGATGCATTTTGGAAGATCCAATTCAAGAGCAAACTATACAGTAAATGGAAAAGCCCTGGGGAAAATTGATGCACAGAGAGATCTGGGTGTTCAGGTCCATTGTACCCTGAAGGTGGCAATGCAGGTGGATAGAGTGGTTAAGAAGGCATACGGCATGCTTTCATTCATCGGACGGGGTATTGAGTACAAGAGTTGGCAGGTCATGTTGCAGTTGTATAGGACTTTGGTTCGACCACATTTGGAATACTGCGTACAGTTCTGGTCGCCACATTAGCAAAAGCATGTGGATGCTTTGGAGAGGTTGCAGGGGAGGTTCACCAGGATGTTGCCTGGTATGGAGGGTGCTAGCTATGAAGAGAGGTTGAGTAGATTAGGATTATTTACATTAGAAAGACAGAGGTTGAGGGGGGACCTGATTGAGGTCTACAAAATCATGAGCGGTATAGACAGGGTGGATAGCAAGAAGCTTTTTCCCAGAGTGGGGGACTCAATTACTAGGGGTCACGATTTCAAGGTGAGAGGGGAAAAGTTTAAGGGAGATATGCGTGGAAAGTTCTTTACGCAGAGGGTGGTGGGTGCCTGGAACGCATTGCCAGCAGAGGTGGTAGAGGCGGGCACGATAGCATCATTTAAGATGTATCTAGACAGATACATGAATGGGCAGGGAGCAGAGGGATACAGATCCTTGGAAAATAGGTGACAGGTTTAGATAGTGGATCTGGATCGGCGCAAGCTTGGAGGGCCGAAGGACCTGTTCCTGTGCTGTAATTTTCTTTGTTCTTTGTTCTTTTGTACAATGTGGAGGCAGTTCAATCAGCCATTGAGTCCACACTGACCCTTCAAAAAGCATCCCACCCAGACCTACACCCCCTACCCTATCACTGTAATGCTGCATTTCCCAAGGCTAATCAACCTAGCCTGCGCATCCCTGGGCGCTTAGCATCGACAATCCACCTAACCTGCACATCTTTGGACCATGGGAGGATAGCCACACAGACACGGGGAGAATGTACAAACTCTACATGGTCACCCAAGGCTGGGATCAAACCCAGGTCCCTGGTGCTGTGAAGCAGCAGTGCTAGCCACTGTGCTGCCCTCTTTACTCAGTAAAATCTTTTAAAACATACTTACCAGTGTCCCTGCATCCTAAAAAAGTCATTTTAAGAGCTTCGTCAAAGGCCCACAAAAAGGACAATTAGTGGAGAGTTGCCGTGGTGATTAACCTGATCTAGGGTTTGGCCACTTTGCGGCCAGAGATTGGCTTCAGTGTCACCTCTTACTGACTGATGTGAAAAGTCATCAAAACTCAATTTGCACTCGGCATAAACCTGAGCTTTAAATGCTTTGATTTTTGAAAAAGTTTTGATTATTTTGGACAAATTGTACTGAAACTACTAGCAGAAGTTAGGCAAAAATTCTGCCCTCTATATCTCTATCAATTGATGACTGATCAATAGAGATTTATGAGTCAACATCTCCATTTTCACTAAATCATTTGAATGCCAGGCTGGAACCTACACTGGATGGAACATGATCTTGAAATTCCAGTGTTGACAACTTCATAACTTCTAGCAATATTGATTAGTACAAGCATTTATTTCAGATACTTGTTTAAAATATTAAATCTTTAAGTAAAAATGAAGTTTTCTTTGGATTCTGTCTCTGGACTTTAAACAACACAGTGAGTTGGTTTACAGGTCTTCACCCTTTGAGCTTGCTTTTAAAGACAATCTATACTGATGAATCACAGATTTTCTCTGCGCTTTTTCTCTATTGTTATGAATTTTCCCTTTGAAATGAATTTTCCTGCCTCAGCCTCATCATTCGGGTTTTTTTTTCATTCAGCAGAACATAGATGCTCATCATTGTACACAAAATTGAGGGTATCCATCAGCACAGTTCCACTTATCTTTCAAAGAGTAATTTAGTTATCCATATTTTACCACAAAAACCAGCCACCATATTATGATTAAAAACTTGCCTTTTTTTTTAAAATATCCCTTAATTATTGACCATTTGTGACCTTATCTCCAACTAAACACTTTTATTTGTTCAGCCCTTCAGTTTCTCCTGGAGAATTGTAAACAACAACAAAATAAATGTTATTAAGTAATCATTATCTAAAACATACGCATATTTTCATTTTATTAATATAATTATGGTAAATTCAGAAGAGGATATTGAAGTTTAGGCACAATATCCATCTTGTGTCAAGGAATTTCTTATCCTGCACAGATCCAACAATGCTCAAGATTCTTTACACCATCCAGGACAAAGCAGCCTGCAGCCTGGCATCCCATTTTAACAGTTGAAGCATTTAATCCCTCCACCACCAACACACAGTGGCAGCAGTGTGTAACATCCACAACAGCAACTCTCAAACCTGTAACCTCTACTGCCTGCAAGGACAAAGGCCACAGATGCGTAGGAATACTACCAATTGCAATTTCCCCTCTCGGTCACATACCACCCAGACTTGGAACCATATCACCGCTCCTTCGCTGTCACTGAGTCAAAATGCTGGAACTTGCTAACAGCACTGTAGATGCACCTACACTACAAGAATTGCAGCGGTTCGAGAGGGCAGATCACTGCTACCTTCTCAAGGCCGATTAGGGATGGGCAGATCTATACAGAGCTAGTCAGTGACATTCTATGAAAAAACAAGTTTTAAAATCTCCTGTCTTCCTGTTTACAATTGAACACATAAAAGCTATCATTATTCATTGATTGTTAAATGCTTTAACCCATTTAAATCAAAGCCATATAGAACAGAAATCACTGGAAATACTCAGCAGCTTAAGCAGCATTGTTGTACCAATAGATGCACAATCAAATACTAGAAAGCAAACAGACTAGAACGTAAAGGTTAACAAGGGCTTGTGAATATCTCATTCATGCTTCATATGTTTCGCAGTTTAGCTTCTGGTTTTGAGAATTAATTTTCCAACTGTAGAAAAAAGGATAAATCCAACCAAAGGAAGTTTGGAGTCTATTATACTTAAAAGGTTGGGGCTATGTTAACTTAAGAGATTGACTGATGGGCTGACTTGCTTAAAGAACTGGAGACCTGACGTTAACAATTCTTGCAGGGATTTAGTACAGAAAGAGGATTTTCATTTTGGGAGTTAGACACAAATTGGTGTAAAAGCATTAGTGAGCACTGAAAGACTGTAAAGTAAGTACTTGTTCAGATCATTGAAGAAAATGTAAAATACAGATATTTAACCAAAGGTCAGTTTGAGGAAAGCGCAGGGCAGATGACATTGTCATGGAAATGGGTAGAATTTACAGAGACATTCTGGATTCAGTTCTTGCTCAGAGAGTTACTTGCAATTTGGAATTTATTAGGTTTTCAACTCGTTGAAAGAAGATAGTTAAAGTAAATGATAGTGAGATGGCCTTGATTGAAATCTACAATGGTCCCCACAGATTACATGATTTATTGTTCCATGCACTAATTGTGGGAGCGGGCACCTTCAGAGCAAATTGACACTCCATCCTCACCAATCAGAAGCTCAGATCATGCTCCAATCAGCCACTTAAGAGCTGACCAATGGGCACTTTAGTGAATCAAGAGCCTTGAAAATGTAGGTCCATCAATCAGATGCCCACAGCTTCTGGGTCTTACAGATCATTGCTGAAGGCACAAACTTCAGGGGATTAAATATTGAAAGGGAAAGTCATTTTCTTTTTGTTCCTACAAAGGGGGCTTAGAGAGGTAGGATGCAAGAACATGAGTTTATTTTTTAATTTGCTCACAGAATATGGGAGTCTCTGGCTCGGCTAGGTATATTGCCCATCCCTAATTGTCCAGAAGGCAGTTAAGAGTCAACCACATTGCTGTGGTCTAGAGTCACATGTAGGGCAGACCAGGTAAGAATGACAAATTTCTTTCCCTGAAGGGCATTAGTGAACCCGATGGGAATTCTTTTCTCCCGACAGATGCTTCATCGTCATCATTAGACTTTGAATTCTATATTCTTTATTGAATTCAAATTCCATCATCTGCCATAGCAGGATTTGAACCCAGGTCTCCAGAACATTAGCTGAGTTTCCTGAATTGATAACCTAGTGATAATACCACTAGGCCATTGTTGTTGTACTTTGGGTATCCTCTTGCCTCTTCCCTGTACCTGATTTGTTAACTGATTGTCCAAAGATTTAGCAAATGGAGCTCCTCCTCCCCTGCTCTCGCCATCCTGGCAGGCTGATTACCATGGTTTTCTGGTCACTTGAAGGAAAAGCAGTTTTTCAGGCCAGTGGCAAGTTGAGGCTCTTAAGTGGCCATTAATTGACCCACTTAAGGGTCTTAATTGATGCTGAATTGAGAAGATCCTGAATGGATAATCTTGTCCAACACATAATTGCTGAGGTGCCAAAACAAGGGCAAGTGTCTCACAACCCACCAAATTATTTACCCTCTTCACCACCTCCAGGAAGGCAGGAGTCTTGTGGAAAAGAAACCAAAGAGTAGGTTAGGTTGGAGGTAATGGAAAAGTAAGCAGAATAAGAACCTGAGACGTCCAAAGTCAAAAGATGTTAAATGAAAATCTCATCTCTGAAAATATCGGAACTAATTAAAGTTCTCCAAAGGACTAATAACATAGTTATGGGTGGTCCCTACAGAAATACATAACTTTAAGAATGACATGTCTTGTAAGTGAATTTTGGTAAACAGTAAGAATTAAATTTAAGTGCACAACACATGTAGATAATAGCCACATATGTAATAGTAGTTATTTTCTTCAATTTTTACATATAATAAAGTTTACTTATTATTTCAAATAAATGAAATCTTGCAGCATACTTCTATTGGTTAAAATGAGGACTTTAGATTTTTCTCTAAATGTCAATGATCCCAAAGCGGATTGTGAAGAAGGTAAAAGCGATTTAACAATCTCTACTGCTTTCAGGCAAGAGTCAGGTTTTCAAGTAGTCTGAATGAGCTTATTTCATACCTCGTTAAAGTGTGATTATCTTAATGATCTGTCTGTATGTAAATTGTCGTTAGTTTTTTTTCTCCTTTCATCGTTCCTGCAACTTGGATCAGTTCCATCCCTATCCCTGGCAAATGCTACGAGCCCTTCTCCTTGACTGATTCACTGCCATTAGGGATGGCCTACAGCCAGATTAGAGTAGAGCACAGAGATAGTAGGAACTGCAGATGCTGGAGAATCCGAGACAACAAGGTGCAGGGCTGGATGAACACAGCAGGCCAAGCAGCAT
>NC_063332.1:154135506-154187991 GCF_021869965.1 Rhincodon typus | reverse complement strand
TGCTGTGTTCATCCAGCTCTACGCCTTATTATCTCAGATTCTCCAGCATCTGCAGTTCCTACTATCTCTGTAACAGTTCTTATCACTTTGCTTTCATGAATTATTACGGTGCAGATAATTTTCCCACCTGCTTTCTTTCATACGTGTTTGGATACTCTCCAAGCCGTGCACTTTCTGTATACTATTTCTTAGCACCTATTCAGATGCTGAACTTAGTGCATTTTATTTAAAGCAATTTCCATTATCTTAATTAACACCCAAATTTTTTGCTTTAATTTGATCAATTCCATTATGTTCAAAAGTTTTAAAATCATCTCTTCAAAACATAGAAGGTTATGTCCTTGGGCAATACAGTCGAGGGTCAATTCTGACGTCTTGTATTTCTGTTGACAGTCCATGTGCCATGCGAACATAATTTATACGCTAAAGTTATGCAACTCATTGTAAGCCACAGCTCATTCTGTTAATTTACCCACTTAGGTACTGGGAAAATTATATTCTATGTCCTCTAATAAATTAATGTGTTTGATAACTCCAGAACTCTGCAAGCATTTAATAATCAGTGGGTTTGTTGTTACATTCAATCATATGCACTTGCTTGAACAATGAACCAAAATGATCTGCTACATGTCTGTCTTGAAACTTACTCTCTCTCCCTGGCACAATGTAAGCAGGCCAGGAAAGAAAATGGCCACCAGGTCCATTTCTCAGTTTGAATTTCTCTATTTGTCCTCAATTTTTTTTAAGCAAGAGTAAGCTTTGAATTGATTGGGTATACTTCCCTGCCTACTTGTTTCCTCAAGGCGTTAACTCTCTTTATTGTAATTCGGAATTAGCAATAAATACACGTTGTCAGAGATGATAACCTTTCATTTTTTTAAACCTACCATTCCACAAAAGGCTACAGTTTTCAGCTTTATCCCAATTAACAAACCTGCAAGGAAATGACAATGTATGTGCCACACAATCCTTACTGTTACATCAGGACTATGCATTCAGGAATGATCTTGCTGGACTGTGGGTGTCAATTTGCAATGAATTGGGGGCACATTGCATCACCCCAATGCACCCAAAGAACCCATTAGTCTATGCTGCCAGAAATACTTCCACCATAAGTCAATGGGAGTTAGGAGGAGTTTGGCCAGTTATTTCCCCAGCCAAGGATAATTTTCTCACTGTCCCCTATCCCCTCTTTACCAAGAAGTCCAAAAATTATTTTGGTAATCCAGGTAATTTACTTAGCCTAAAATTTCTCATGAGATTCATTTGTACTCATTTAGAGGCTAGTAGACTGGCTGGAAGCTAGCAACCATGCACATATGGGCCACATATGGATCAGAGAAGCAGGAATTCCTTGTACATAGTCACCCATCTGTGACATACACATGGCTTGGTAAAGAGGAATTCCCAAGCCAGGCAGGAATTACCAATTCTCAAGTTCTTTCTTCGCCTTTTGACGGAACCTTTTGCAAAATTACTGCATCAATCACAGGACCAACTGCAGAAATTCAGCCTCATTGTTTATTGACTCTTCTACATCAGTAACCTCACCCCATCCCAACCTCCACAATGTTTATCACACTCTCCAAACTTGGGAAAGACAGTGTCAGTTACCCAAAAGCAACAAAACATGCTAATTCTAAACATACAGCAACAGAGGTGGTAAAATAACAAGAAAAACAATACCATAGAATTCAAAACTCTAATGAAAAATGGACTGAAATTTAATGAATTCATGAACTATTTAGGAACTCATACGATTTTGCAATTCTTGCAATTTCATCCAGTGATCCCAGTTTGGAAAGAGAGTTGTGGGGTTCCTTGATTTATTCTGTAAAGTGACTTTTATGTTCTCCCAAAACCAAAATCCCATGAGACCTTTGTTTTTGTACAAAAGGTAGATTTGGTCAGTTTGTACCAACGCCAAAGTATCTGAATCATTACAAAGGCAGTTATAAAGTTCCCAGGACCCAAAAAACATTTTGTCATCCATTGATTGTAAGGTATCCTGCCATGGCAACAAGTCAGAAAGTCATCCAATGTGTAATAGACATGACTAAAGTGACAGCAGAGCAAGTTCCTTGTGAAGTTATCGAAGTAGAACATCTAAAGCAGTCGACTTCTTTTGAACCGAGATGAAAAGGATCAATGAATTCTCCAGTATCTTTCCCACTCAAATATTTAATTCTGAGTACAAAAGACTTTATCAGCTTTGAAAACACACCATCATTTTCTTTTATGTAAAACTGATTTTCTCTGAATCTGTGCAAGTACTATAAATGAAAATTACAGAAATATACAGAAGCAAAAAATAAATCAATCTTGAATAAATTAACACATTGTAAGCAGCAGTATTATTTTTGGTACAGAAATCCTGCTGCTTCAATCATACTCCTACTTGTTGTGAACACTCCTTAGGTCTAGACCATTTTTCTCCTCGTTTGAGATGGCATGATGTCTCATAGAATAGGATCATAAAATCCCCTACAGTGTGGAAGCAGGCCATTTGGCCTATTAACACCAACCTTCCAAAAAGCATCCCACCCAGACCCAGCCCCCTACCCTAACCTTGCTCTTCCCCTGGCTATTCTGTCTTACCTGCACATCCCTGTAGACTATGGGGCAATTTAGCAAGGCCAATTCACCTAACCTGCTCCTCTTTGGAATGTAGGAGAAACTGGAGAACTCAGAGGAAACCCATGCAGATATGGAGAGAATGTGCAAACTCCACGCAGACAATCACCCGAGGGTGGAATCAAACCTGGGTTCCTGACGCTGTGAGGCAGCAGTGCTAACCACTAAACCACTGTGCCACTGTCTGAACAGATTGAACCTGACAGCAGAAATTTCTGATACCTTCCCAACAAAAAAAGTCTTATTGAGGTAATGTGAGATCTATTCACTAAATGCAAGATTGCACTTCAATGGCTATACTTTCCCTGACACTACAAAATGCTGCATTAATAATGTTGGAACTATCTGCCACTCATCTCTGTTTCTCCATAATGAAGCTTCATGTTTTGGACAAAGTTCCACAAGCCTTGTATTCATTTTGCAAATTGTGTGTAAAATACCAGCGCTTAAATTTGTGATTAATTGTTGAGTTTTAGACAGAATTGTCAACAAACAATGGACACAAAATTACTCAGAGACAGCAAGAACTGCAGATTAAGGAGTCACAGATAACACAGTGTGCAGCTGGAGGAACACAGCAGGACAGGCAGCATCAGAGGGACAGGAAAGTTGATGTTTTGGGTCAGGGGTCTTCTTCAGAAATGGGGAGGGGTAAGGGAGCTCAGAAATAAATAGAGAGAGGAGGGTTGGGGCTGGGGAAGGTAGGTGGGATGGTGATAGGTGAGTGCAGGTAGGGAGTGGTGGGGATTGGTCAGTGAGATGGGTGGGGCGGAAGGTGGGAGAGAAGATGGACAGGTTGTGTCAGGTCAAGGAGGCGGGGTTGAGAGAGAGGCTTGGACATGGGATGAGGCCGGGAGTGGGGAGATTTTAAAACGGATGAATTCTATGTTAAGGCCATGGACATCCCATGTCCATACCTCCCTTTCATCCCCGCCTCCTTGATGTGACACATCCTGTCCATCTTCTTCCCCATCCATCCGCCCTACCCTCTCACCAACCAATTCCCACTGCCCCTACCTGCATCCCACCTATCACTACCCCCTACCTTTTCCCAGCCCTACCCATCCTCCATCCCGCCTCCCTGACCTGACACAACCTGTCCACCCTCTCTCCCACCTATCCGCCCCACCCATCCCACTGTCCAATCCCCACCACACCCTACCTGCATCCACCTATCACCATCCTACTTACCTTGCCCCAGCCCCACCCCTCCTGTCTCTATTTATTTCCCAGCTCCCTTCCCCCTGCCCATTTCTGAAGAAGGGTCCCGGACATAAAAGTACTATGCCTATTGCTCAGTCACATGGAAAGTGACATGGAGAAGAAAAATCATCTTTAGATCAGGTAATTTTTAAGAAAAAAAGATACACATCTAAAAGGCAGTGCTTAGCTTATGTTTGGTCAGGCAGAACAGTTGAGTACAAAGGATCACTGGTTAGTATTCCTTATTCATTAATTTTCAAAGATGTGTGTAATGTACTGTAACACCTCTTAGTCCTTGCTCAGTGTCCTCTGCTACTGGAGAAGACTGAGGCTGTGCTGAGTCAATCAACACACATGAATAGAAGCAACAATAATATTCACAAACCTCGCCTCACTGAAATAATGGGCCTGCTTTACCTCAGAGATGTAATGAGTTGTGCAGCAGTGAGAAATACAACATTGATCTCTGCGCTGACAACAGCAGGAAGCAGCCACCAGCTGGGACGAACACACAGCTAAGTTGCCACAGTCCAAAGAAACACCAGCAACCATTAACTTGAAGCATAAGCTGGGAGAGGGTTTCTTTCGGAAGAAGAAAGAATAGGTAGGGGTAGCCCAGTGCAGGAGAGGTTTGAGCTGTTATGCTACTCCTCCTCTCGACAGAATATTCTTCAGTAGCGATCTGAAGGTGTACCTGGGATCAGAAGAGTTTGGAAATTACAGGACATGAAGCAGTAAATGGAGTGGTGCGAACAGTAGGGAGGAAAGTGCCAATGGCTCTGATCTTCAGCATGCATACTAAATGTCATAAGAAACTCAATGATTTTGATCTGTATCAAGTATAAGAAAGGTCCATTTGACCCTGAAGTGTTCAATTGTTGTATGTTTGATTACATGAATCTATTTACTATTGTTACTCACGCTGTTTGATTGATGAGCCTGGGTGTTGACTTTGAGAAAATTAATAAACTGTGAAAAAAGGTGGAAGCTGCGAAAAGCATGAGACAGTAGACATCTTAAAAGATTGTGAATAAAACCTGCAACACACTGTCATGTCATCTCTGTACAGATCGGAAACATAAAAGGTACAAAACGTCCCACTAAGAAAATAATAGGAAACTATTGAAATGGCTGATCTTGGATTTTCACCTGACTCCAACTCTTGATCCTGCGACTTGAACTTAGTAGGCAAGATGTAATGACTTTCCATCCAGACGGATGGCTAAAATAGCAATCAAACCCTGAACTCAATCTGCATATTTCAGTTTTCAGTTGGAGATCTTTCCACATTTTCAGAAGAATGGGTTAAAATTGGAAAACTCTAGTGAGTGTTCAGTCGAGGAGATAGTGTTGGATGATTATTTGGATAAAAACAATGTGCAAGGGTATGGGAGAAAAGGAGGAGATTAACGCAAGGTAATGATGTTCTTTTAATGAGGTAGTCTAAGCATGATGGGCTGAATGGCCATCTTCTGTGCTGTAATACTTCTGTGTTTCTGAATGCAGGTTTTCCTGAATATGTTCTCTATCGTTGCCAATCAGGACAATACATTCTGCAGTTTCAACTCCTATGTGAAGTCACTTCAGTACAAGATATGCAGCCAAAAATGAATTTTTTGAACTTTTCCTTCTGTTTTTGATTTTTGAATGCTTTTATTGTCACATATATTTTACAGTAAGAATACCAGCAAAATACCATGAAAATCTTCTCCACTGTCACCACAATCCAGTGTCATTTAGAATAGTTTTAAGAATAAGAGGGGAAATTTTAAAAAAGCTATAGCTTAAAGAGAGTCCATCAGTCCTGAGCCAGCTCATCATCAATGATGCCTGGACCACCATCCCTTCTCCACCGTCTCACCAGCATCTACATCAGACTCAACCAACATTGTAGTCGCCTCTTTTCAGGGGCCATCTTTCACCATTGGATCGATTCTCCTCTACCACTGCCTGGCTGCCATCTGCACCAGACACACCAGTACTTTGGGTCAGTGACCTTTTTTAACATAGTTATACAGAAAGATAGGACAGGTCCACAAGTTAAGGTGGCAAACTGGAGCAGGGCAAATTTTCGGGCCATTAGGCAGGATCTAGCAGCGGTCGATTGGGTGAGTCTGTTTGAAGGACAGTATGTCCTCGTTAGGGTGAAGGGGAAAGCTGGCAGGTTTAGGGATCCCCGGCTGACAAGGAATACTGGGGCCCTGGTCAGGAAAGAGAAGAAGCCATACATTGTGTTTAAGCTATCAGGCTCAAGTGAATTCCTAGATGACTATAAAAAGAGTAGGGGCATACTCAAGAGGGAAATCAGAAGAATAAAAAGAGGGTATGAGATTGATCTGGCAGATAAGGTTAAAGATAATCCCAAGAGGTTCTATAGCTATTTTTAGCGTAAAAGGTTGGCTAGGGAGAGAATAGGTCGCCTTAAAGAACCGCGTGGCCATCCACAGGAAATGGGGGAGATTTTTAATGACTATTTCTCCTCAGTGTTTACTGAGCAGAGAATCATGGATGTCAAGGAATTAAGGGAAGCAAGTGGGGAGGTTTTGAACCACATATATTTTATCAGAGAAGAGGCGTTTGCAGCCTAAAGTGCATTAAGGTGGATAAATTCCCTGGGCCTGATCAAGTCCATCCTCGGATATTGTGGGAGACTTGGGAAGAAATTGCAGAGGCCCTCGCAGAGATTTTTGCTTCATCTTCAGCCATTGGTGAAGTTCCAGAAGACTAGAAGGTGGCTAATGTTGTTCCATTGTTTAAGAAAGGTAGCAAAGACAAGCCAGGAAACTACAGGCCAGTGAACCTGAAATCAGTGGTAGGCAAGTTATTGGAGAGGATACTGAGGGACAGGATCAATCAACATTTGGACAGTCAAGATCTGATTAGGGATATTCAGCACAGATTTGTGCGCAGGAATTCATGTCTGACAAATCTTTTAGAGTCTTCGAAGAGGTAAACAAGAGGATGGATGAGGGTAGCGCAGTGGATGCTGTCTGTATAGACTTCAGTAAGGCCTTTGACAAGGTCCTGCACAACAGACTAGTTATGAGAGTTAGGTCGCATGGGATCCAGGGAGAGTTAGCTAATTGGATTCAAAATTGGCTTGATGGTAGGAAGCAGAGGTTGATGGTTGAAGGTTGTTTATCAGACTGGAGGCCTGTGACTAGTGGAGTGCCATAGGGGTCGGTGCTGGGACCTTTGTTATTTATCATTTACGTAAATGATCTGGTTGTGAATGTACAAGGCTTGATTAGTAAGTTTGCAGATGATACAAAATTAGGAGGTATTGTTGATAGCGAAGAAGGTTATCAAAAATTACAGAGAGATCTTGATCAGATGGGGAAGTGTGCTGAGGATTGGCAAATGCAATTCGATACAGATAAGTGTGAGGTGTTGCACTTTGGAAAGTCAAACCAAGGTAGGGCTTATACTGCAAATGGTATAGTCCTGAGGAGTGTTGTGGAACAGAGGGACCTAGGAATACTGGTACATAATTCTTTGAAAGCAGCATCCCAGATGGACAGGGTGATGAAGAAGGCATTTAGCGTGTTGGCCTTCATCGGTCACGGCACTGAGTATAGGAGGTGGGATGTTATGTTACAGCTGTATAAGGTGTTGGTGAGGCCAAACTTGGAGTATTGTGCACAGTTTTGGTCATGCTGTTATAGGAAAGACAGTGAAACTGGAAAGTGTGAAAGAAGATTTGTGAGATTATTGCCAGGACTAATAGGCCTGAATTATAGGGAGAGGTTGGCCAGGATAGGACTTTATTCCTTGGAACATAGAAGAATGAGGGCTGACCTCATTGAGGTGTATAAAATCATGAGGGGCATAGATAGAATGAATGCATATAGTCTCTTTCCCAGGGATGGGCAATTGAAAACTAGAGGGCATAGGTTTAAGATGAGAGGGGATAGATTTAAGAAGGACCTGAGGGGCAACTTCTTCATGCAGAGAGTCGTGCATATATGGAATGGGCTACCAGAGAAAGTGGTTGTGGCAGGTGCAATAGCAATATTTAAAAAGTATTTGGATAGGTACATGGATGGGAAAGGTTCGGAGGGATATGGGCCAAATGCGGGCAGTTGGAACTAGTTGAGTGGGCACAATGGTCAACATGGACTAGTTTGGGCCAAAGGGCCTGTTTCCATTCTGTATAACTCTATGACTCTGTGACTGTACATCAGGGTCGTGTCTCTTACCTCTAGCAGTGCCAGAGTCAACCAATGACAAAATCATCGATCCTCAGGTGCCACCTTTCGCTGCTGGGCCTAGCTCACTGACGTTGCCTCCACCAATGTAGCAGGCGCCATTCCAATGCCAGGTCCTGTATTCACCCTGAAAAAGTAAGTAGGGGCTCACCCAAGGTCCACGCTGGGTCTACTTGCTGCCGATGATTCCGCCTGAGCTCAGGACTAGAGGTAAGTAAAGGAAAGAAGACAAAAAAAAGCAAGAAAAAAAGTAAAAAGAAGCAGTCAAGCCACATCTCAGGAGCCCTACTCCACTACCATCTATTTTTAGCTGACTGTCAGTTCCATTGGGTCTTATGGAAGTCTTCTTGCCCCACGGGCTCACAACCTCTCTCTCCGTATGTACCTAACTCGCCTTTTAAACCAGCTTTCCAACCCATACAGCCCCTCACTCACCTGATTCTCTGCCTCATCTGTCCATTCGCTGTTCCTGGAACAACTCGTGGGTATTTGCCAAAAGACCAGTATACCTGACACCATCTTTCAAAGCCCACTGTGCAGCCAAATGAGCATTGACATTCCAAAACTGTTCTGATTGGTGATGGACAGATGGTCTAAAGATGTCAGAAAAGAGGACAAAGGCTCCATCATTTACCGACAGGGAACTTTTCTGCTCCTATGATGCTGCTTGGCCTGCTGTGTTCATTCAGCCCTGCACGTTGTTGTCGTGGAGGTTCAGGTGGACTGGCTATTGTAGAGGAGGAGCATCCTCTTCCCACAACATAGGAAATCTCAACACCCCAGTCTGGTATCTGCTCCAAGGTAACCACCCAGGTCAGTGCTCAGTCCGCAGTCGAGGCATATGGTCATCAGTACTGTAACATGGTCAATGACCTCCTCCTTTATGCCAGGATAAGTGACACATTCTTCTCTCTGCTATCCAGCTCACTCTATCTCTGCTACTGCACCTACCTCCCACAATGCCTTCAGCTCTGCCAGTCTCACTACAGCCTATGAATTCTTCCCTCACTCGCTCTCATTGCCCGTGGTTCACCCAGGTCACTAACCTTAGCCTGGGACACATCACCACCTTTCAACCACAGCGCTAACAGCTGTGCCACCCACTTCCATCTCACTCAATCCCTCCCCTTCAATATAAGAGCCCATGGCAGAGTCAGAAGAGCCAAGACAGATGGAGTGGTATCTGACGCTAAGTTCCGCATTCACGATGAGAGAGAATCCTGGTCCTACCTTGAGAAGATGAGGAATTCTCTTGAGGGGATGCTGAAACATCCATGTCGTACCAACCGAGTAAGTACTACCCTTCATTCCACTGTGACTCTCACATTAACCCTGCTGGCCATGTTATTCATTGGACATAATCTAAAACCTTTGGCCGTGGCACCCTCTTTCTTCTGTGTCTTGGAGGATCGTGACCCGATGAAGAAATGGCTGCTCCACCTGAAGCCACCTCCTCTTCATTTAAGAGGTACTGAGAGTAACACGGCCTCAGAGTAGGCATCAGCAAGGCTGCCTCTTGCACACGCCCCGCCAGCTCAGATACTGACAACTCGACAGCAGCACAAATGTTAGAGAATTTGGGAGCACAGTCCAGTCAACACCTCAGCCTGACAGCTCTGCAGCTGGCCCTGGAAGAAATTCTCCAGGCCACTAGCACTGGGAGGATTGTCAGGGACAGGCCACCTGCTCAGGCCCAGGCAGGAGAGGATCCTGTGCTGTCCATAATCAGGGACTTTCTCCAAATGCACAGGGAGGATTAGCAGATAGGAATGTGGGGAGGAATGTCCCTCATTTTCCAGAAGCTGCCAGAGTACCCCTGCACCATGGGAACCTATGCCTCAGGCATACAGCATCTGGCTGCCTTCATGAACAGTTGCATGTACATTCCATTTGTCCCCAGGACCAAAGGCATGGTAACAGGGGGAGCAGGAGCCTGGCTCTCAATCCAGGAGCTCCTTCCTCACAAGCAGACAGGGCAGTGCCAGGAGGCACACAGTGGGAGGAGGAAGCACACATAAACCCTGCAGCTGTCTCCTCTCAAGGCACTTCAGAGGTGGCCAAGCCCTCCACCTCCACCCTGTGTCTATCTCCACTCTAACCCTAACCCCCTTTCAACTCTTGCAAGTTCAAGCCAAGGAGAGTTCAGTTGCTCCTGGAAAGAAGACCCTTGGCTGTCTGGGTCATCTGGCAGTATTAGTTTGTTCTAAGGTATGAAAGAAAGATACAGAAAAGCTTAACTAAAATATATCACAGTTTAATAGATGTAGAACTCAGGAAGACCATTTAGGACTTTTTTATAAATAGGTGCAGTCTGGAGTATGTTAATTGACAAAAGGCATTGTTTGGTTTTTAGTTCAAATGTAAAGACCGTATTGTTTTATTTTCTGTATTTTTGAACATGGCTTGAAATGGGAAAAGTGCTGTATTAAAACCAAGGATTGTGGAAGGGATTGGTGCACTTTAAAAAACAAGTTACTGAAACTCATCGTGTGTGGTGTTTATACTGCTGTTCTGTTCAATCAGTGAGAGAAGTTATTTGTAGATAGCCCGATACCAAGGGGTGTATGCAGAGAAAAATTTGGATGGGAACAAGTAATTGAGAAGTTTTTACAATTGAGAACAGTCATGGGTGCTAGAGGTCATCAGCCTGATGACAGTCCTCTGATTGGTCTCTGGGTAGATGAAAAGCTTGTGGACGTGAACAATAACGTGAGAAGCCTTCAGACCTCTTGAAAGACAAGTTGTAGGTCTTCATCTCTACATTAAAATACCTTGAAACTTGTTGAAAGTCAGATATTTTCTCCTGACAGTTGCAGTAAGCTGTACTTGCCTAGTAACTAAGAGACTTTACAGTTGTTCTGTCCATTGCCCTGTCCCTCCTGCAAAGAAATGGAGGAACCTGGAAAAAATAGATTGAAGAACAAAAAGCCCTGATAAGCCAAAAGGATTATCTCAGCAAACACTGGAATGGTGCTTTTAAACTGTGGTTCCCAGTTTCTTTTTCCCCTTCCAATCATAATATGAATGTTTTTGTTTACCTGTGTCTGTGTGTCTAATTGTTTTAAAAAGTGGTTTAGAGAATTAACTAGTAGAGCCACAGTTCGTCACAGTACAGTTGTGAGTAGAATTTTCTTATTTGCCATAAACCAAGTGGTCAGTGTTTTCTGTTAACTTGATTGCAACACACAGATAAATTAGAGACTTTGAATACTTTGGATAAGATCATTAACAGTTGTAGCGAATCCAGAGAAAGTGGGGCTTCAGAATCAGTGTATGTTTCCATGTAGATCATAACACAGGACATCTGCTAGGAATCCGATGGCAGCAGATTATCCACAGATTTACATTCTGTTTCAGCCTCTTCTGCATGGAATTCTACCATCAAAGTTTTGAGTTAAGATCACATCTGAAAGCAAAATTAGCAGCCAGTTGCTTGGAAGTAGACAGGACTTATGCAAAGTGGAGTTGTTAATACCTTTCAGAAACCTAAGAAGTAAGGTACTGGAGCAACACGATTAATACATATGAACATTTGACGTACCAAACAAGTCATGAGCATACTGTGAAATGTGGTGCAGCAGCTTGGCCAGACCTAGAGGCGTACCAGTCAAGCTTTGTAGAATGGTGATGGGGCATCACACTTAGCACAACATTGTCAGCAGCACATTGAATCAGGAAGAGTAGCAGGGCACAGAGTGTAAAGCCTTGACTGAGGAAAAGGAGGAGAAGGGTGAGGAGCGGATGATGAGAGCAATGCATCACCAGCAGCATATTGTGCCCTCATTATGTTTAGGTTTACTGAGAGCTTCATGAAAAGTAGGATTTTGTCTACTTGCCCAAAAATACAAAGCAATCCTACAAACAACCAAGTATCCCTTGCAGATCCATTTCACATCCTCCACTGGTTATCATCAATTTCCATCTTCTCATTCATCATCAAATAATGGAAAAGAGTACTTTCCAGCTAACAATCAAAAAGGGGCGTGATGCAGAAGAGATGCAAAAGAATAATCTTTATGCGCTTCAAGTAAATGACAGGAACTTATCAATGGGACAACATAACTAACATATCCATTAAGTGCCTGTAAGTGAAAATAGAAATCTTTGCTCAGCCTTTTACTGGAGCTTCTGCATAGCAGTCAGCCTTTACAAATAGAGGCACACTGTTCAACAGTCTGCTTTGCTATTGTTAGCTGATATCTGTTTTGGAGCCCATGAGGATGCAGCCAAAAACTGCAGCTGTGTGAAGACATAGCCATTTTCACATGAGGCAGCATATGGGGGTACTGACTGGGGGAGGTCAGGAGGGAGGAGGTAACAGGAAAACCATGTCTTCTTTCATGATCGTCTCTGTCATGGCCCAATTGTACTCTCAGCAGCCACTGCACTGGCGACCCCATAACTGCAGATCTGTGTAACACTGCAGGCCAAGATTACGATCTACCATCTTGGGTTAAGCGATTTCCACTGTGTTTAAACCACCGTTGTTGAAGGCCCACACCCATCCATTTGGTTGTCACATTTGATGTGGCATGCAGTCGGCCACTCTTTTCATGGAAGTCAACGTCACCGCAACACGATCTGACAGCATATCACTAAGACTCTTTCAAGTTCTCAGCAATTATCTGTCCCTCTCTCGCAGTTTGTTGAATCAAGGACAAAGCTTACCACAGAGTAAATCCCATGCCAACAGGCTGCACATGGGGTCTTTTAAAGAGGGGAGGCTGATGCACTGCTGCTTCCGCATGGTTCTAGCTAACCTGCAGATGCTCACACTCTTACCATCTCCCTTAAGGAAGGATTTACAGGTTGCTAATCTGGTTCTGATTCAGAGATGGGAACATTATCCACTGCACTGTAAGACCTCCCCCACTAGTCTACAATGTGCTTGAATTCCCTGTGAAGACATCCCTGCTGCTGCTGCTGCTCAATAAGTATTCCCTTCGTCAACATCCCTTTGAGACAGTATCCATTTCCAGCTGAGCAGATCTTTAGAGGGTCTGAGCCTTCTGATGGGCACTGTCTATTGCTGTCCCCTCACTCCACCACATGAAAGCCCAAATAGTGCATGTGTCTGAATTGGTGCATTCAGTTTGCATCAGTTCGGAAAACATGCACCATCAGAGCTCATCAAATGACTTTGAAACTTCCTGCTTGACCTGAGAAGGTCCTGAAGGTGATAAAATATATGAATAAGCACTGGGAAGATAAGAATATTTGAAGTTATCATGATGTTCATAACCATATTTCAATCTGTTGGCATCACATCAACATTACTGAGCAATCATCTGTCTTGTAGCTGTCTTATGCTGTTATCAGGTAGCTGATGGTGCCCATTCTCTCTATCTCTGACAACCACACCAAGCCATCACTAATCTCCAATGCATCATTCTCTGCAGCCTTAGTTGCAAGATTTCTAATGCTCTGTCCTCTCCCTGCTGGTCCATGTTCCCTTATCCAACAACGAAGGGAAGTAGAGACCTATCAGAGAGAGTAATGACATGTGACCACCTAATAGATGGAAAGCATGTGTTAAGGATGAGAATGAGACCGAGTGTCAATGTTAGAGGGGACTATTAAATACTGAAGAGAAAAGAATCAGAAGAAGGGTCTAGGCCCGAAACATCAGCCTTCCTGCTCCTCTGATGCTGCTTGGCCTGCTGTGTTCATCCAGCTCTACACATTGTTATCCACAGATGAGGTGATCACTTTAAGGAACACCTCGATTCCATCTGCAAATGTGATCTGAGAGTCCAGTCACTTGCCATTTTAATTCTCTGCACCATCCAACTTTTCCCCCTCTGTTTTTAGCCTTCTCCACTGTTCCAATGAAACTCAACAAAAACTCCAGGAACAGCACTTCATCTTTTCAACTCTTCCCTCATCTCTAAGCCTGCCTTCAGGGCTCATGGCATTTCACCCATTTACTCTGTTTCTCTGACACTATCTGACCTACTGATTATTTCCAGTATTTTCATTATTTTTATTTCAGATACACAGCATCCACCTTACTGTTCCTTTGTAACATTTTCTAGTTCTGACAAAAGTTCACAAACATGAAATGTTTCCCTCTCTTTGCAGATGCTACAGATTTTGCTGAGAATTTCCAGCACTTTCAGTTTAGGTTCCAGATTTTAAGCGTCTATGGAATCATAGAATCTCTACAGTGAGGAAGCAGGCCATTCAGCCCATTGAGTTCACATTGACCCTCTAAAGAGCATCCTATCCAGACCTACCCCCTATTCCAGCCACATAACCCTGCATACCCCATGGCCAATCCACCCAACTTGTACATCTTTGGACTGTGGGAGGACACCAGAGCACCTGAAGGAAACCCATACAGACTCAGGGAGAACTTGCAAGCTCCACACAGACAGTCGCTCGATGTGGGATCAAAACCAGGTGTCTGGTGCTGTGAGGCAGCAGTGCTAACCACTGAGCTACCATGCATCCATAGTATGGTACCTTTTGTATCAGCACAGATTGTGGATTGAGTCAGAGTCTTTCCTCATCTGTATGATTCACACAACGAGTACTACACTAGAGGACTGTTTCTCATTGGATCATTATGGGAATTCACGCGTTTATTTTCCTTTCGAAAGGGAAGAAAAGATTTGGGACCCTAGATGACAAGAAATATTGAACGTTTAGTCAAAAAGTAAAAGGAAGCAGGTTTAGGATTAGGAATGGCCTAAGGCTGAAATCAAACAAGCCCCTTGTATAAACAAAGCAGGAAAGAACTTAAACATGGAATTAGGAGGGCTAGAAGGGGCTGTGAAATGTCCTTGGCAAGTAGAATTAAGGAGAATCCTGAGGGCATTTCAGAGCAATAGGGTAGATAGGGAAAGGCTAGGTCCATTCAAAGACAAGGGAAGGAATTTTTACATCAAACCCCAGAAAGTGAGTGAGGTCCTTAATGAATACTTCGCATTGGTATTCACCAAGGAGAAGGATATAGATGATAGTAAGATTGGAGAGGATATTGTTGATATTCTAGGCAGGTTCATATTAAGAAGGAGGAGGTGTTGGATGTCTTGAAAAGTATTAAGGTAGCTAAGTTCCCAGGGCCTGATGGGATCTATCCCTGGATACTAAGGGAAGCAAGGGAGGAGATTGCTGGGGCCGTGACAGAGATCTTTGTGTCCTCTTTAACCACATGAGATCTCAGAAGACAGGAGAATAACCAATGTTGTTCCTTTGTTTAAGAAGGGTGACAGGGATAATCTAGGAAATTATAGACTGGTGAGCCTTATATCAGCGGCAGGGAAATTATTGAAAAAGACTCTTAGGGATAGGATTTATTCACATTTGGAAAAGAATAGACTTATTAAGGATAGTCAGTCTCACTTTGTGTGGGGGAGGTCCTGTCAAAAAAATTTGATTGAGCTTTTTGAAGAATTGTTAATGATGACTAATGAAGGTCGGAGAGTGGATATTATCTATATTGACTTTACCAAAGCATTTGACAAGGTTCCTCATGGTAGACTGGTCTAGAAGATTCAGTCACATGGGATCAATGGTGAATTGGTAAGTCAGATACAATATTGGCTTGCTCATAGAAGACAGAGGATAGTTGCAGAGGGGCAATTTTCTGTTTTGCAAGGATCAGCGCTATGACATCTATTGTTTGTAATATATATAAATGATTTGGATAAAAATATCTGTGGACAGTGGGGAAGTTTGTCAAGGATACAGCAGTATATAGATCCATTTAAAAGTTGGACGGAGAAATAATAAATGGAATTTAATAAAGACAAGTGTGAGGTGATGCATTTTGGGAGGTCAAATGCAGAATAAATTATACAGTCAATGGCAGGACCTTAGGAGCATTGACATACAGAGCCATCTTGGGATGCAAGTCCATAGCTCCCTGAAAGTGCCAAAACAAATGGATGAGGTGTAAAGAAAGGGTATGGCAAGATATCCTTCATTGGTCAGGGCACTGAATATAAAAGTTGGGAAGTCATGTTGCAGCTGTATAAGACTTTAGTTAGGCCACATCTGGAGTATTGTGTGCAGTTCTGGTCACCACACTATAGGAAGGATGTGGAGGCTTTAGAAAGGTTGCAAAAGAGATTTACCAGGATGTTGCCTGAATATCAGCTATAAGGACAGTTTGGACAAAGTTGGATTGTTTTTGCTACAGTGTCACAGGTTGAGAAATGATCTGATGAAAGAATATAAAATTATGAGAAGCATGGATAGAGTCGATAGTCAGAGTCTCTTTCCCAGGGTGGAAATATCAGATACTAAGGAGCATAGGTTTAAGGTGAGAGGGAGTAAGTTTAAAGGAGATGTGCAAGGCAAGTGGTAGGCACTTAGAATGTGTTGCCAGGGGAGGTGGTGGAAGCAAAGACAATGACAATATTTAAGAGACATTTAGACAGACACATGAACAGGCAGTAATACATTCTATGTGAAGGCAGATGGGATGAGTTTAGAATGGCACCCATGGTCAGCCCAGATAGGAAGGCCAAAGGGCCTGTTCCTGTGCTTTTACTGTTATATGTCCTATATTCTATACTCTATGTCCTATGTAACTCAACTTATTCAACTTATTAAATCTAAATGTAGCCTGACATTTGTCTGGTAGAAGTCTTTAAACACTTTGTGCTGGTGTTGTCTGAGTTATCTCAGAACCAGAACCCAAAAAACAAGAGCAGCAAGGTTTTGCTGTACCAAGCTATAGACACATTGACAAAAAGCAGATCTTTGTGTCACTTTAGGAGTTACAACGCGCACAATGAGGTTAAAGTCAAAACAGCAATTCGAAGACAGAAATGACACGACAAGGCTGGTTGTTGATAATTCTAGGGTTAATTTATAATCATAGTCCTTGGTCACTCATCTGCTAACATAAATAATTTCTCAAGGCAGATACTAATTACAAACATCTGTAAATTACCAGTGGGAGTTAGTTGGAGAGGAACAAACCAGAAATTAAAGTAATTATATGAGCAAAAAAGATGTCGGATGAAGAAAAATTTCTTGTGGACAAAGAGGCAGTCTCAATTAATCCTGAGCTCAGTCCCTGCTCTCCATCATCTCTATTTTACATACTTAAGAGAAATCATTAAGCATGTGCAACCTTGAATAAAGAAACAGCGAATTAAAAAAAGCAGTTTTTGCACAAACGTTTCATTAAATTTGAGAGCCAAGAATTACTGAATTATAAATAGTTTTTTGCAGGGCGAGGGGACGGTGTTTTACTAGTGTCATCATAAAGCTATTGTCAATTTATCACATCAAGTTGAGCTACACATTTTTCACCATGGCTAAGCAGTTTCCCAACTACACCATGATATGCAAAACTTTATTGGCACACTTTGACTGCAATTTCATTCATTAGGATTGAAATTCATGTAAGATAAAGAGACTCAGTACTTTAACCTATAACTAGAATAAATTGTTCTATATTTGAATTGACATCCACGTTTGCAGTTTTGAAAGTTATGGACCAGACTAAACCTCTTAAAATATATTTAGAAGATAGCCTAGACCCCAACTTTTCCTATGTTTTAAAGGCAAATGTAAGGCATTGTGTTCTGGATACAATTGGATTTGTCAAACTACCAGGCTTGCAGCAAAACACACATTTTTCCCACTTTGTGCATGTGGATAACTGGAAACTCATACCAGACATTTTTAATCAGATTCTGCCTCTTTTCAGGAGAATTCTGCCCTCCCATTTCCAGGAATCTGCTTGATAATCTAGTCAAGCAGGCCTTAGGCTGCCTGTCATCTGTTGTCCATTTTAAATTCCAATCTGCTTACCATGGTTAATTCAGTATAAATGAGTCTACCAGGAAATATAAAAGAATTCTTAAATACACAGTCCAGTTGTGCAATTAGCATTCCTCAAAGGGGTATTAATTTTAGATGCTCCATAGGACCAGTGATAAACCAGTAAAACTTGGAAATGACGATATTGGTCTGAACTGGAGATCCACTTTCAGATACATAAGACAAGTTCAGGCCATTTCCAACATTTCCAAGTCTAATTTATCCTTCCTTCTGTTACTTCAGGGCTTGAAAGGAGATTGGACTCTCAGCAAGAGCATGGGGGAATTTCATTAGCCTAGTGATGTGTGGTGTTGGCTCTGCTGGAATTCACAACACCAGCTAATAATCTTGGACGCTATGAGGATGGATATCTATTAGGAATCGTGTTCCCAAAGGAGTGTAAACCTGTTGCTGCAGGCTTTAAATGCCTGTAGCAACTTAATGTGGTATTTGCTCTTCTGAGGAAAAGCAATTGAGTCTGTTCTATTCGTACATCTGTCACCATGTTCAATTCCACTAAATGTTTACCATCCATCTATTCTGAAAACACAGGAGTAGCAGCAATAGCAGCGTTTCCAAGTGCCCAGAGATTTGAAGTATTCCTGGTGCCCTCTGCCCACCCCATGAATGCCAACAGCTGCAGGCAAATCCATGCCAAGGACAGCACCAGGAAAGATACCTCATTTTCTCTAACACAGACCTGAAGCTGTAACCGGGACAGGAAAGGATATGAAGGCAAGGCTTGCTGGCAAGTAACAGAGAAGAATTAAATTGAGTGCTGGGGGCCGTGTGGAGGCAAAGGGCAAGGGATAAACTTTCAAAGAAAGAAAAATGTGAGGAACAAACTAAAGGGATGGCATGGTGAGGTGTTGTTTTTGTTTAGGCTATTTACAGTCTTCTGGACTCATCATTGAGTTAGCAATTTTAAATCATTACAACTCATGACTGACTGTGATAAGAATTCACTTATAATTCATCCAGACCCATCTTTGGTTCCTTTGCTTGTCCCATTGCCACACATTTTCACCATTATTTCCTTTCGTATTTGATCTCCTCTTACCCTTCTCTCTGTCATATGCCACCCCTTTTGTTCTTTCTTCACATCCTCCTGTTTCCGTCTATGCATTTCTTAAAGACTATCACATCTCGAACTAATTTCATTTCTGGTGAAGGGTCATCAGCTGGAAGCATTGGCAATTTTAACTCGAGAAAAGTGAATGCATTTTGAGCGAGTTAAAATCAGGTGCATTAACTCTTGTTTCTTTCTTCACAATTGCTACCTGACCTGCAAAGTATTTCCAGGATTTTCTGTATCAGGAAATATTATATTGGGAACCTTTAGAACACCATACTTTACTTGTTGCCATAACACAAATTTCACATTTTTAATAACTTCAGCAGCACTTATAAAGTAGTTCAGTTTTCCGTGTTAAAGCTGCTGTTTAAATGCTATTTGATGCTGCTGCAGAGAAATACTCATTTACAAATGAAAATAATTTTCAGATACTGGAAATTAAGTACCTTCTACCCACACCATGTTTGACGTTGGACCAGATACATTCAGTTGTCCATCTTTCACAAACTTTTCGGCCTTTTGTGGCCAGGATTTTACCCATAATAGCCTCATCTTACAATGGCATAACCCAAAGGCATAGGAATTCTTACATGAACTGAATATTGTAATCTTGACATGTATGCTTTTCATGGAATTGAAGACATTGTTGAGATAAGATTGAGGTAAAATCAAGAAAATAGGTCAATTTTGCAGAATATATACAGCCAATCATTGGATCAATTCTAGATTTTCTAAATTTCTTTCCTGACTGTTCTCTTTAAATGAAAAACACAATTAATCACGAACTCGTCCTCACACTCAACAACTTCTCTTTCAATTCCTCCCACTTCCTACAGACAAAGCGGGTAGCCATGGGTACCCGCATGGGCCCAAGCTACGCCTGCCTCTTTGTAGGTTACGTGGAACAATCCCTCTTCCATACCTACACCGGCCCTAAACCCCACCTCTTCCTCCGTTACATTGATGACTGTATCGGCGCCACCTCGTGCTCCCAAGAGGAGCTCGAACAGTTCATACACTTCACTAACACCTTCCACCCCAATCTTAAGTTTACCTGGACCATCTCTAACACCTCTCTCCCCTTCCTGGACCTCTCTGTCTCCATATCAGGCAACCACCTAGAAACCGATATTCATTTCAAGCCCACCGACTCCCACAGCTACCTAGAATACTCCTCCTCCCACCCACCTTCCTGCAAAAATGCTATCCCCTATTCCCAATTCCTTCGCCTCCGCCACATCTGCTCCCAGGATGAGGCATTCCACTCCCGTACATCTCAGTTGTCCTCGTTTTTCAAGGACCGTAACTTCCCCTCCTCGGTGGTCAAGAATGCCCTCAGCCG
The DNA here is from genome assembly GCF_021869965.1 of Rhincodon typus. Taxonomy (NCBI): domain Eukaryota; kingdom Metazoa; phylum Chordata; class Chondrichthyes; order Orectolobiformes; family Rhincodontidae; genus Rhincodon; species Rhincodon typus. The sequence continues at coordinate 154,167,746 of NC_063332.1, read as the reverse complement.
TGTCTCCCACATCTCCCACACCTCATCCCTCACACCCCGTCCACGCAATAAGAACCAAAAAAGAATCCCCCTCGTCCTCACGTACCACCCCACCAACCTCCGGATCCAACGCATCATCCTCCGACACTTCCGCCATCTGCAATCCGACCCCACCACCAAAGACATCTTTCCCTCGCCACCCTTATCTGCTTTCCGGAGGGACAACTCTCTCCGTGACTCCCTTGTCCGCTCCACACTCCCCTCCAGCTCCACCACACCCAGCACTTTTCCCTGCAACTGCAGGAAGTGCTACACCTGCCCCCATACCTCCTCCCTCACCCCCATCCCAGGCCCCAAGATGACTTTCCACATCAAGCAGATGTTCACCTGCACATCTGCCAATGTGGTATACTGCATCCGCTGTACCCGGTGTGGCTTCCTCTACATTGGGGAAACCAAGCGGAGACTCGGGGACCGCTTTGCAGAACACCTACGCTCGGTTCGCAATAAACAACTGCACCTCCCAGTCGCGAACCATTTCAACTCCCCCTCCCATTCCTCAGACAACATGTCCATCCTGGACCTCCTGCAGTGCCACAACGATGCCACCCGAAGGTTGCAGGAACAGCAACTCATATTCCGCTTGGGAACCCTGCAGTCCAATGGTATCAATGTGAATTTCACAAGTTTCAAAATCTCCCCTCCCCCTACCGCATCCCAAAACCAGTCCAGCTCGTCCCTGCCTCCCTAACCTGTTCTTCCTCCCACCTATCCCCTCCTCCCACCTCAAGCCGCACCTCCATCTCCTACCGACCAACCTCATCCCGCCCCCTTGGCCTGTCCGTCCTCCCTGGACTGACCGATCCCCTTCCTAACTCCCGACCTACACTCACCTTTACTGGCTCCATCCCCGCCTCTTCGACCTGTTTGTTTCCTCTCCACCTATCCTCTCCTCTATCCCTCTTCTATCCGCCTCCCACTCTCTCCCTATTTATTTCAAAACCCCCTTCCCTCCCCATTTTCTGATGAAGGGTCTAGGCCTGAAACGTCAGCCTCTCTGCTCCTATGATGCTGCTTGGCCTGCTGTGTTCATCCAGCCCTGCACCTTGTTGTCTCGGATTCTCCAGCATCTGCAGTTCCTACTGTCTCTGATTAATCACATTGCATCCTTTGGCTAGTGTGAGAATAGCTCACTTTATTTTCTCTCAGGACACACCTAGCTATAATCAGACCAGCACGAAGAGTTACTGCAGTTAAGATCAAGGCCTACTGACTACATACTACATTCCACATGACTGGAATGTCTGGTTCTCTCTTCTGAACAAGTTCAGGATTGTGTAACTTGGTTGTCAGCTTCCTTCATGTCTGTAGGTTAGCCTGTAGGGCTGTCAATTAAAATTGCTCCTCAACCCTGGCTGGAGCTTTCCCAATTACTTTCTGATGTGAATCCAGCATTCAATTGTTCCCATTATCCTAAGTGTCAAAAGCTACTGAAAGGATCTAAAATGCAGTGAGCAGCTACTTAATGACCTTGATTGTTTCAATTTTTGTCTCATTAGCATTCAGGGTATATCATCTACACTAAAACAAAGAATTGCAGATGCTAGAGATCTGAAGCAAACAAAAAACAGAAATTGCTAGAGAAACTCAGTAGGTTAAATTTAACAAGGTTAAATTTGTTTTCTCTCTGCAGATGCTCCCAGACCTGCTGAGTTTCCCCAGCAATTTCTGTTTTTGTTTGCTTCATCAACTACATGCCTCCTTCGTTGCAACAGGTCCAGGCTCTGTTTGTGTTGTGGATCGATTCTCCAAAAGCAAAGCATGACCCCCCCCGCTATAGGAAAGATGTCGTTAAACTTGAAAGGGGCCTGTAAAGATTTTCAAGGATGTTGCCAGGGTTGGAGGTATTGAGCTATAGAGAGAGGCTGAATAAGCTGGGGCTATTTTCCCTGGAGCATCAGAGGCTGAGGGGTGACCTTATAGAGGTTTATACAACCATGAGGGGCATGGATAGGGAAAATAGTCAACGTTTTTTTCCAAAGGTAGGGGAGTCTACAAGTAGAGGGCACAGGGTTAAGGTGAGAGGGGAAAGATTTAAACAAAGACCAGAGGGGTAACTTTTTCATGGAGAGGGTGGTGCATGTATGGAATTAGCTGCCAGAGGAAGCCATGGAGGCTGGTACAATTACAACATTTAAAAGGTATCAGGATGGGTACATGAATAGGAAAGGTTGAGAGGGAAATGCTGGCAAATGAGACTAGATCAGTTTAGGATATCTGATTGGCGTGAATGTGTTGGACCAAAGGGTCTGTTTCTGTGCTTTCTAACTCTATCCCTATGTCTCTAAATCCTGCACTTCGATATCACTTCCAATCCATGAGAAAATAGTCAAAAATGCAATGTTCTTATTGTACACATTGGAATAGTGCATACAAGGCGCATCAAGCAACAAATTGGTAGACTATATTCTTCACACACAAGTGCATTCCAGATTTCCTCCAAATTTCAAACACCACTCCACACATACAAGCATATATTATACGTTGAGTTCCTTAAATTCTACAAGAGGTTTCAGTGAAGTATTAGAGCAGGAACAAAAACAAAGTTGCTGGAAAAGCTCAGCAGGTCTGGCAGCATCTGTGAAGGAAAAAAGAGTTAACTTTTCGGGTCTGGTACCCTTCCTCAGAACTGGCTTTTGGTTAGAGCTTTCAGTTTTTGTTAGAGCCGGAAATTGGGATAATAACTATAACAATTCGAGACTGTACATTGAAGGGATACTCCGTGTTTCTTCATTATTGCAACGACTATCCTCCAAAGGTAGTTAGCAATGAAGTGTCTTGGGTTGCAGTGAGCTTTTGAAATGCGTTATTCAAGTACAACAATTCCTAATTTTGTTTTAAAAGAACTACTGGAATTAAGAAAAAAGAAGCTGACTTAATGGTGACCACGTAACCAGCGTTGATTGTTGTCAAAACTTCTCTGGCTCATTAATGTCCTTCAGAGAAGGAAATCAGCCATCTTTAAATGGTCTGGCCTACTCTAGTTCTTCTGGGAAATTAGGAATAGGCAGTAAGTGCTGGCCCAGCCAGTGATACACACATCCCATAAACAAATAAAGAAAGATAAACTGTTCCCCCACTATTTTGATGCCTGCAAAAATAAATTTGCCACAAAAGCTGAGAATATAACATTAATAAGGGGGTCTTTTGATGCAACTTATGTTTTCTTAATCCTTTCCTTTTAAGCATATCATTCTTGACCTCTCTTGTTACATATACACCACAACTTCACCTTATTAGTTACAAAGCCTATATCCCTTCAACAAAAGGAGATGGCTGTGTTGGCCATTTCATGCAATTGGCTTTACTATTTATCATTACAAGTTGTGTATGTTCCAACAGCATATGTCATTTCACAGACACTGGCTCAGATAAGGTATGCCAAAGCCTTTGGCACTGCCCTGTGGCTGCAACAGCTGTGGGGTGGCCTAGATCTTCCGGTCCAAGGATGAGACGTTAGTTAGTTGATGTGATTTTTGCTGAGAAGAGTCCTATCCTTAGCGTATCCTGTACACATCATCATTTTCTACACTATTTTTAAACAATAGGTGAGAATTTGTTTTGCCTTTCACAGTACCCCTGGGACTCTTTTCATTTACTCTGAAAAACAATCATCGCAAATTCAGTGGTGATGCTCAAAAAAATGGGAAGCACTTTTTTTCCCAACAATAAACTGCTGTTTCTTTTGTAGTTGATTTGTTAGCCCGTGATATGCCTGTGTATTTCTTCTTGTAGCGAACTTTGTGTTAAAACCCACATCAATCAAACTAATGGGAATAGTCAGCCACTTCTCCTACCTCATGCCTAATCGAATGTCCATTGCCATTAGTGGAAACTAAAATGGGGCTAGGTATAAAATGGACTTCCGGCAGTTTCCTGATGGGTAGGTTTGTCTCCAATGAGCTCATTTTGTAGCACACTGAGGGCTGAATCTTACCAGAAATTGACGGTGTCGTTTTTGTCAGGTTTCATGGCGGCTTTCTCTCCTCGAAGCCTAGTGAGTTTTCTCACACTGTCATCCCAAACTCGCCTCATTAATTAGGCACCATGCCATGATGGTGCCCCTTTTGTCCAATGCCAGCCTGATTCCCCTATTCGCTGTAAATGGAAAGCCTCACCACTTCTGGATATTCCACAATATCTGGTGCTGGCACCATATCTAGAAGGTAAATTATGCACTCAGTCAAAGATTGGCAGTCCGAAGCTGCCCTGCGCAGTTGGAGATATTTGTTCCAGGTATGGCAGACAAGGGGAAGTTGTTGCCTTGCTTTGCAGACAGGGGTCTGGAGGTCTGTTGGATGGAGTGGTGCAAAAGAGGGGACATCTTCTTCACACAGAACTGCCACAAACAATCATGCAACCAGACACTACCAACATTCCTACCCAATTCAATATTGACTGTCTAACAAAATGCCAAACAGTGCAGGAAGAAGGTCAATGACAGCGTAAGTGCCACCATCTTCTCTCTGCCACCTCACACATACTGTGTCTCTGCTACTGCACCCATCTTCCAACAAGCCTGATGCTCTGTCCTCTCACTATTGCAGACCACACCTTCACTCACTCTAAGTGTTGGAAAATGGGATTAGAATAATCAGGTGGCAGTTTTTAACTGGCGCAGACTTGATGGGCCAAAGGGACACTTTCTGAGCTGTAGATCTCTTTGACTATGACTCACTCGCTATCACCCACTACAATCTACACTGTACTAACCCTGCATGGCATTTTCACTGCCTGAGACATTCACCTGAGACACTTCATCACTTTTTGCCCTGCTGTGCCACCTACTTTCATCGCAATCAACCCTTCTCTTTTTCTCAAAAGAGAAAACAGTCAATAATTGGGACAAAAGAGCTAGGATGGTTATAGGAGTGGTCTTTATCCATCTCGTCACCTCTGGCAAGGAGATTTTGGCTGTCACTGGTGAAGGCCAGGACAACTCACACAGTGCTGAAATTTCCATCTCCCAGTAACCAAGAAAGAATCATTATTCATTGTTGAGCTACTCTCCCATTATCCTCACAATAAATGTATAATTATCATGAAATTTCTCACCCTCGGTTGCAAATGCTTTCTCTTTTTTGTCTCCTGAAATTACAAGTGGTATGTCTCTGATCTCCATGGTCTGTTGGGCAGGCTCACTCCACCTCACTGCAAAACCTGAGACTGCTCTGGAACACAAATGGCGGGAGAGAAAGAACAGCAGTTAGGTGACACTGATGATACATCACTGTGAATAGGTCTCCTACTCTGCAAATATACATTCACTTTTTACCATTAGCGATGCATGTGAGATCTGTTTGGCCACAATTACAAAATTGAAGGTACAGAGCCAAGTCAGATTTCCCATCATTGATGCACTGTCCCTGTCAAAGCCAGGCTTGTGGTGACTGGGTAACCCCACCCACAGTAACCCATGTCCTCTAATGCACTATAATAAAACCAAAAGAACTACAGATGCTGTAAATCATAAATAAAAAGTACAAATTTCTTGGCTGCTGGGAGATGGAAGTTTCAGTACTGCATGAGTTGTCCTGGTCTTCACCAGTGACAGCCAAGATCTTCTCCTTGTCAGAGGTGACGAGATGGATAAAGACCACTCCTATAATCATACTAGCTCTTTTGTCCCAATTAATGACTGTTTTCTCTTGGAATGAGAAAAAGAGAAAGGTTGATTGAGATGAAAGCAGGGCAAAAAGTGATAAAGTGTCTCAGGTGAATATTTTTGGTCCAGTGGCCCTTCTTCTGAACTGTTCTGAGGACTCTGATTTCTCTCCACAGATGCTGCCAGACCTGCTGAGCTTTTCCTCTAATGCATTATCATCTCCCACCCTTAATTATTCAGTTGCCCCATGTCACAATTATTGTCCCCTCTGCATCCCAGCAAGCTGCCTCCAATCCCCACAATTGACTCCTCCAACTTATAAACCACAGTAATGTCTCTTGATAATTCACCTTGATTTTCTGTGAACAGATTCCCAAAACTGACAATGCTTGACCCCCTGTTTGGAAGGACAGCCCAGACTGATAAGTGAACAAACCTTGATTGATCTCTGTGCAGTTCACCAACTAACCTACCATTAATCCACAGACTTGTTGTACCAGAATCTGTAGGACTGGTCATGGCCCATTCCCCAGATATGGTGATACAGACCCCTGACCCTGACCATCCCTGTCCAAGCCCCAGGGTTGAGATCAGATGCTGCCCTTTACAACTTTGGTGAGAGCACCTGAAGGTTGCCAGCCCACCTGGCCTTCTCTGATGACTATTTCAACCTACATACATATCCATTGGATTGAAGAATGTGTGGCGTAAGCTGCTGGCACATGTTATAGGTTGAACATTACTGTGGCACGGAGCCATACAGCAACAAGCCTAGCCCCTTGATTGATCGCTGATGATTGTCACCCATGACAAGTTGCCTGGAATTTTGTCTGTGTTAAAAGGCAACACAGCTCAGAAGTGCTGTGTACCTGTAAGTTCTCAATAAAACTGGAAAACACAAGTAGGCAAGACAAGGCAGAGAAGAATCCCAATAAGTGCCTAGTGAGTGAGAGCTAAGACAGCAAGTGAACAGCCCTGGCATTCACCCTGTTCTGGCACATGAGGCGGGTACCTGATCTTGCTTGCAAAGTGGTCTAGCATTGTTGCAAGGTAGGGCATTGGTGTCCTTCAAAGTGCAGTGTTGAAGTGAAGAACTTGATTCCAAGAGATCTGAGATTTTCCAGGTTGATGATGTAAGGCTGGTGCATGTCTGATGCCTATCTCTGGTCTGGGGGTACAGGCAGTCACTCCCCATGAAGGTGCCCTGAGATATCAGGGGCTGCTGGCCAAAGTGGAGGCCCAAGGGAGAAGCTGGACAGGCAGGTACCCACTCTGACTATCATGGTGGGAATTATCACCACCTAGTTTCTCTCCACCACATACAGGAGTAGCACATAAATATAATGTAGTGTATGCACTTGGGTGTCTCACTGCTCACTATTGAAATTCCCATTTCACCATTCAAACCTTGGATGGTAAATCAGATTTCATTTTCCTGACATCAAAATCTCATTTTTTTCAGACCTTGATCAGTTCTGAGGAAGGGTCACCAGACCTGAAACATTAACTCTTGTTTTTTTCTTCACAGATGCTGCCAGGCCTGCTGGGCTTTTCCAGCAACTTTATTTTTGTTCCTAATTTACAGCATCTGCAATCCTTTATTTACAGCATTCTTTCGTTTTTTTTTCAGATCTCACTATTGTTTCTCAACTGATTGACCATTGCTCCCTACTGGAGCTGCCCCTATTTTTAAGAGGCACAAAATGGCTGGAATTTAAAGAAAAGCCTGCACAAACTGCCTGTTTTTAAGAGACACAAAATGGTCATAATTTTAAAAGCCTACTCCAGCATGTAAGTGAAAAACAATAGTGCCTTTGAGAAGGGAGTTATTCAAGGCAAAAGAGAGCATTATCTGAACAGCAAGATTCCAAAGAATGCAAAGACAACGCAATAAGGACATTCAAGGATGAACAATTCAAAGATTTGTAACAAACATAGAAGAAATAATGGAATTGTAACTCATAAAAAAAACTTTGAAAGATCACTAAACTACAACAAGTAATTAATTCCAGTCTCATTAAGGAAAGGATTTGTTCAGCCATAAAAACAGCAGCTAAAGTTATCTTGCAGAAATTAGCTGTTGCTTTGAAATTATTTACAATATTAATAGGTTCTAGTTAAGGATTCTTTAAATAAATTACAGATATAGATTCCAACGTAATTATAAAACTTTATAATGAAAGCACTAAGGGAAAACATTAAAGAGATGCCTGGCATATCTTGTCTCATTAGCTAAAAAGTTTTAACAGTAGAAGTAATTACAAAATTTTAATATTATGAGTGTTATAACAGAATCAACTGTCTTTTACATAGAAAGAAATGATGAAATTTGATAGAGATAGCAAGTACAATGAACAATAGAATTCAAGCAGTCCTCAGAAATAAGCAAGCGAGGGACATGACCAAAAGAGAACAGCCAGTAACTTTGGAATGCAACATAGAAAGATCCCAAGGCCTAGAGATTACAATAATTGTTAAAAGACTAGGGGAACCTAGGGTTGTCCATAGGAATGCCCATCATTGATCAGGTGTTTTACAGGATTGATCCCATAGAGGGGAAGGGGAGGGCACAGTAACCACGTTATGCATGATCACTGTAACACAAAATGTATTAAAATACTGTTTTTTACTATAAAAATCAGTGTGTCATTGATCTCTCGTCCAGTCTGAGCTGCAGATTAAGGAAATGATTGTGTTCTCACGTCTAAGCCTGATTCGGGGAAGATCCTTCGGCCCTTCGGCAGTAACCAGTTTTTGCTTGAATAGAGGTCTGCCTGCCACATGCCTGTATCCTGTCTGCCTCCTGAGTCTTTGTTCCTGGTCGGGGGAGCCATGCTCCTACGCTCCTCATCATGCAGGGTCTGGGAGAATTCTGCCCATTATTCCTATTAACTCTCCCACAGTTGTATCTGACATGCTTGAAGTTAAAATAAAGGAGCGAGTGACTTTTAAAGAGACCAGTAGCTAGCTTGATAGGATTTCCAGAAACTATTGCTTTGGGGAACAGTCGATTGCACGTGAAACTAATATTGCACCTAAAAAGCTCGGTGACTTGGAGGCCCTGACAATTTTATCAGTGGGCCTAATTTAAATAAAATTGCCCAAAATCTCATCCAACGCCTGATCAGATTGATGACTGACTTCTGTTGGCCTATTGTCATTCACACCTTAGGCAGCTGGGTCAGTTAGGGAGGACCCTGCTATTTGATCCATTGAAGATTTCAATGAAGAGGGTTACATTTTTGCATGCTGCAAAACTGCACCTTACAACGGAGACTCATAGCAGAGGTCACAGAGGAAGATACACCCAGAGTCAGCACACAGGAGACCTTTACCCCACTTCCATATCTGGCCAGTGTAATAACAGACTTCCCTATATCTACCATACTTTCCTCTACAGAGATGTTTTAATCCTCAGTTCTTTATCCATTTCAACAACTCACCAAGCTCCTTTCATGGCAGCTTGGTGGGTCAGCAGTCAACACTGCTGCCTCACAGTGCCAGAGACCTGGGTTCAATTCCAGCCTTGGGTGACTGTTTGTGTGGAGTTTGCACATTCCCCCTGTGTCTTTGTGGATTTCCTCTCACAGTCCAAAGATGTGCAGGTTAGGTGGATTGGCCATGCTAAATTGTCCATAATGTCCAGGGCTGTGTGGGTTAGCCATGGGAAATGCAGGGTTACAGGGGTAGGGTTGGGAGGTGAGGGATGGTTTTTGGAGAGCCGGTATGGACTTGTTCGGCCAAATAACCTGTTTCCACACTATAGGGATACTGTACATATGGAAAAAAATGTCTTTGCACCAATAATTTTACTGCCAGGATTTTATTGTCAACCTTGATTATGTCTGTGTGTGTTTATGCGTATATGTGCATGCAGGGGTGTGTCTGCACACTTGTGAGAGTCTGTTCCCATTGCTTCTTACCAACCCGTCTCCCTTCAGTATCAATGTCTGAAATAGATGCTGAAACCTAATCGTGTGTTACTTCTAAATGCTACCGGCATGGCAAGAGTGAAAGAAACAATTAACTGCTAATTTCCAAATTGACACAGAGCTAGCTCTCACCAAAGGGCTTCTAAATCTGTCACTTGATGCACCATAGTCTGCAAACTGCAATGTTGTCATGTGGTCATTTCAACTTGGTCCCCTTCTGTATTGAAGACCACACATATGCAACTAATCTGAGAACAGTACCATTGTCTGAGTATATAGTATATATTATACATAATACTGACATGACTACTAATTTGTGGAAAGGCAAGTCTGATGCTACCAATGATATCATTAAATACTGTCTCGGGCTTAACTGCAACCATTTGCCAAGCTTATTGAATATGGAAGAGGCAGTGTCTTCAATCAGGCACACTGAGTGGAAACATATTGACATTCAGGTATTTGTCATAGGCATGGATGCAATAGAAATTGACAGAAAGCCAAGCCTTAGATATGTGCACTTTTTCTTTATTGGAATATAAATGATATACAGTTCTACTGTAAACTTTTCCTCCACTTAATCTGGAGAAAGTCCTGATTCACTCACTATAACTTATTAGTTTTGTACTCCAATATCTGTGATGTTGAACTTTTATTATTATGCTGAAGATGTTTACATTGTGGCCAATGTTTTCCAAATGCTTTCCAATGTTTAGTTTGCTCTCTTGCTCCACTTTACTACATGAGTCCAAATTAAAAAGTGATCTCTTCTGTACTTGGGCAGCAACAGTTTTAAATACCCTATTAAAAACACTCTACCCTCACTTCACAAACATTTTTCTTATCATGCCATATTTTTGAATAATTTGACAATTACAGCTAATATTAATTTGTGTCTCTCTAATTATCCTACAAATTTCTTCCTCAGTTCCATTTTGCTGTTCAACAGTCTAGAATATACTCTCAGTGATGTGATTAATCTCTTGCTGTTCCTCAGCTCAATCAGAAAGGATTCTGTTTCAATAATTTCTCCATTAAAATTCTGATGCGGCAGTCCTATAATGGTATTTCTAATTAAAACTGCTACACCTTATCTTTTTCTTACTTCGCAATCCCTCCTGAACATTTTATGCACTGGAATATTTAATTGCCAATGCTGACTGACGTTTAACTTGCTGCTGTTATGTCATGATTTGTTTATTATAATCAATGATTCTAGTTTCCAGTTTTGTTTCTAATATTTTTGGTATATATATATATTTTATATATATGACAATTTTTACTTTAATTACCTTGCTATACCCTATTATTTTCCCTTGTAGTGCCTTATTTAGTTTAGCCTTTGTCAATATTTCTACCTGATTAGTCCGTGTACATAAAGAGCTAATTTTCCCTCCAAGGTGTTTAAGCTATAGTTCACCTTGTTCCTTCTCTCTGCCCAATTAATTGAAACCCATTTTGAGTTAGTGGAGATTTGGCCCAACTTGTACAATTGTGGGCTGCACTGTCTGTACAGCTTAAGCTTATGCAAGCAAACCTGTAATCTGCGGCCCAAAACCGAAACTTTCAACAACATGGGGAAGTTTTCAACACGGTGCCAGGATTTAAAATTGGCATTTAGCACTGGCTACCATTTATGTAAATGGAACAATTTTCACTTCCTTTGATTTCAAATGCAGACTTAGAATGAGCAACTGACCTGCAACACCAATTGGGGTGGTATATTGGAACTCTACTGCATAGCTCCCCACCCCACATTTCTAACTATAATTTACTGGAGGGAGGTGATTTTCATACTCCTGCCGCTTGATACTAAGTCCACATGATTAACAGAACTGTTATTCCAGTTCACTGTGTTACATAACACCCACAGCACATTTTATACCATTTTGCTTTCAGAAAGTTGTATTCCTTTCTAAGCAATTCCAAAAGGACAATAATAATCCAGCATCCAACTTGTTGAAATAAGGACATTTCCTTTTGGCAACATGAGCAGAAGTGAATGCTCTTCCATGTTTGATTAAAAACATCAGCTGCTTTTGCATGCAACAACTTCACAGATTTGTAATTTATCAGCTGTTAAGCTTCCTGGGTCCATTTAATTTCAACCAGACAATAGGAGTGATACTTGACCATGTTTACTAATATTAATGGAATATGGAACTTAAGTATAAATAAAAAGCACCACTGTACCCTTTTCCAAAAATAACTAGACAAAGTTATTTAATAACTAGACAAAAGTCAGATTTCTGAAGAAGGGTCTAGGCCCGAAACATCAGCCTTCCTGCTCCTCTGATGCTGCTTGGCCTGCTGTGTTCATCCAGCTCTACACCTTGTTACCTCAGATTCTCCAGCACCTGCAGTTCCTACTATCTCTAGACAAAGTGGGTCATTTTAACCTGCCCATGTGCAGGTTTCTAAGCCCTTGCTTCGCATCAGCCTTTGTACCAATGGTTCTGTTTTGCTTTGTCTTTTCTCCCTCCTGTACTGCCGCAGGTACCAATGGAATTCCAAATGGTTTTTCCGATCTGTTTCCGAATAGAAATAGCTCTTTGTGAAATTATTGGAAGCAGACAGTCTACGGAGAAATGACAATGAGTGAGGCCCTGTTTGCATCACACAAGCACATGTGGACATGCATCTGCAAATAAAGGTATTTATACTAAATATAAAGACAGATAGGACATTGGGGCTTTAATTAAATACAGAATCTCATATTCAGCTATAATCATAAAGCTATTTTGAAAACATGAAGATAGCCTTGTGTTGCAAAGCAGCCTCAGTTCAGTGGAATCCAAATGGCTGTTAAACCACAGACAAGACTAAAATGCATCATTTCTTCTGCGTACCAGTAAAATCTGTTATGATCCTTCTGACAGTTTTAGCATAACCAATGCTAATTACAGCACCTAGCGAAACTGGAAATTGTGAATATTTAGTAGAATGTGTGCCCTACAGCTTCTTCCCAATTAAAAAAAGCATTTCATTCTGGTCATACTGTTTTATTCTGAATTGAAGGTTGAAAATTTAAAAGCTCAGTGAAGTCAGTGCATCCATTCAGAAGTCAACATTTCACCAGTTGCCCAACCTTGCTGCTTAGAGGGTTGACCGTGGACTCCAAATGACAGGTTAGCAATATCGGCTAATGATTTTTAGGCTTCAAAACCAGGTGGACCTGTATTTGTAATTGATTTTTCCTTTAACAGTGAGATTATATTCAGATTCGAGTTGATGTGCAGCATGGAGCTTTCTCACATTTCACACTTTGCCCTGAAGTGTCTGCAAGTTCCTGCGAGGTTTGGTTTTATTTTCTTGATCACTGATGTGGGCTCTTCCATGGATGTTTTCCAAAAGAGGAGTGATTGATGACGGCTTCCCAGGCTATTTTCCCTGGGTGGCCTTGGATCAATCTGCTTATCTGTTATCCCACCAGGTCTGACAGTGATGAACACTGCAAAGGCAGCTGCTGACATACCTATTCATAAAATAAATCAGCACTCTCTACATTCAGAGCCCGGTTGAAAGATCCCCACTGATCCTTAACTTCCTTACTTCACTCTCTTAGGGAGAGAAAACACGAACTATTTTTAATAGATATCAATATTTATGTGTAGAAGGTTTAGAATGGATAGAAGTTGCAGTCTGGTGGCATGATGCCATGCTGTATATTTAATATCCCCTTGTCGGTTTATATTCCTGCATGATGGCCAGATAATTGCTTGGAAATAACATGTTCTACTCCAGAACATTCCAGAAACCACCGACAGCTGAAGAGATGGCACAAAGTGTTAAGTTCTGCATCTGGAGTTTGACAAAGATGGGTGAGTCTTATAATTCCTCCTAAAGCTGATGCATGCAGTCTATTTTTGCAATCCGTTATAAACAGCACTGTTAGTTTCTCCTTGGCAGCCAGTCTGCAGTGCGTTTGGATTGAAATACAATCATATGCAAACATCCTTCCTAGCTTGTAGTAGTCATGTCATCTCTACCATAAGGCACACGCACCTTAAGTTCACTTGAATAAATCACTATCATTGGTGCTCCCTTGCAGACGAGGGTGACTCTCTCCCACTCTCAGGGTGAGTCTGTAAGTGGCTGTACAGACCAATACAGCTACCGCAGGCTCTGGTACACTTGGAGCAGAAGGTGTTCGCGGGAAGGGGTGGGTGTGGTAGTGCGCTCCTTTCGCTGTTCCCGCCTGGCTTCCATTTTTTCCCGGCAGCAACTCTCAAGGTGCTGGACGCCTTCCCGGATACTCCTCCTCCTCCACTTTGGACCGTCTGGGGCCAGTGATTCCCTGGTGTCTGTGGGAATGTTGCACTTCCCCAGCTAGGCCTTGAGGGTATCACTGAAGCCCTTCCTCTGCCCACCAGGGCCTTGCCTGCCATTTCAAAGCGGGGAGTAGAGCACCCGCTTGGGGAGTCTCTTGGTGGTCATGCAGATGATGTGCCCAGCCCATTGTAGCCGATCAAGGGTGGTCAGTGCCTCGATGCTGGGGATGTTGGCCTGGTCGAGGACACTGGTGTTGGTGCTTCTTTCTTCCCAGCAGACTCACAGGATCTTGAATAAAGACTTTGTGTTGACAAACTGCAGTGTTGCACATTCAGAAAGTAGTGCCAGGGTGGGCATATATCCTGGTCCCAAAATGTCTGTCCTTACAACACTGGAGCTGGAGAAGTAAAGGAGCAGCATCATTGCTGTTGTCCTCCATTTCCTTTCCACTCAGTAATGAAGACTCTTGTCTCCATTCACTCAGAGGAAGCACAGCAACTTGTAGGGTGGACAAACTAACTTACGAGTGCCCAGAATCCCGAGCAAAGTTTGTCATACTCATTCCTCAGTGAGAAATTTTGAGCGTGTCAGATAGCTACGAACAAAACCATGTCTCAATGTGGAGCAAACTACAGCAACACTGCGAGATCTTCTAACCAGCTGGGTTGTTGCATTTCAAAGCTAATAATATTTGGGGCAGCACAGTGGCACAGTGGTTAGCACTGCTGCCTCACAGCACCAGGGTCCCAGGTTTGCTTCCAGCCTTGGGTGACTGTCTGCGTGGAGTTTGCACATTTTCCCCGTGTCTGGATTCTCCCCACAGTCCAAAGATGTGCAGGTTATGTGGACTGGCCATGCTAAATTACCCATAATGTGCAGGCTGGGTGGATTAGCCATGGGAAATTTAGAATGGGTCTGGAAGGGTTGCCCTTTGGAGGTTTGGTGTTGATTCAATGGCCTGAATGGCCTGCTTACACACTGTTATGATTCTATGAAAATATCTGATAAATAGAAACTGTTCATTTATCAAGAATTAATCATTGTAACTGCTCCATAATTAAATAACTACACGCAATTTTGGGATCCATTCAATCTGTTTATACAATTCTGAGGAAGGGTCACCTGAAACGTTAACTCTGATTTTTCTTCCAGATGCCGCCAGACCTGCTGAACTTTTCCAGCAACTTCTGTTTATTTTTTTCCTGTTTATACAACAATCGCTTTCATGCTCCACAATGCAGCAAATATTAACCAGTGATTGGTTTTATGTTGAGAAATGTTTGAATTACAGTTATTCAAATGAAATGTCAAAATCTCGCCTGGCAGTTTTCATAAAATTCTAGCCTTGCGTGAAGCAAATGATATTTTAACACATTGATCTTCTTTCACAAGAAGTCAAAAGGCATATAGAATGCAATAAGAAGATGTGATGTGAGAAAATTAACTTGGTTTTGATCTCATGGCCCCACCAAGGACGTACATCTGAAGTTTCAGTCCATGCTGCGTACCCTTTTCTAACCCGGCCAAAGTTTGCAATCGATCCTCTAAGTGTATGAGCGTTCCTGTTGGTAGCACAAAATCAATAAATGACATTTATGTTCAAGTTGAGTTTTTACTCATAGATCATTACAGTGTGACTTTCTGATCCGAAATTGTCTACTTCAAGGTGGGCATGGTGGTGTGGAGTGTTTGAGAAGTGGGATGTTGGGGAGAACGGTAAATGCAAGAAGAATTAAACTGATCAATGTAATTGTACTCTTTTTGCTCCTAAGCTCTTACTACTTTGTATATTTTTAAAGGAATAAAGTTTGAGGAGTTCTTCCTATTGGTGGTGGAGGCAGATACATTTAGGGGCACTTAAGGGACTTTTAGATAAGCACATGAATCTGTAAGGAATGGAGAGATATGGACCAAGGGCAGTCAGAAAGGATTAATTTAGTTTGGCAACATGTTCAGCACGACATTGTGGGCTGAAGGGCCTGTTCCTGTGCTGTACAGTTAAATGTTCTACGTTCTATGTTCTACCAAGTTTACAGCTTGAGTAGGCCAATAGGCCCCAGAAATACTGGAAACACTTCGTGCATCAAATAGTATCTTGGGAGAGAAACATAACTAAAGTTTCAGATCAACGATATTTCATCAGAATTGTACAACATTACAGACAAACAACTCTCAGCAAGTACTGAACTGACAAAATAGAGGGGCAAGAGAGGATAGAAAGGTCTGAGATGGGAAGGGTTTAGAGGGATATTGGCCAAGTGTAGGCAGGTGGGACTAGTTTAATTTGGGATTATGGTCGGCATGTACTCGTTGGACTGAAGGGGCTGTTTCCATGCTGTGTGGCTCTATGACTCTATGCTTCATCCCAATGCTGATTTTAAATCGTATGATGTGCTTTGTGAAAGGTTGTTCGTCCTTATATCATGAATAACGGAATTCAAGCTGTGATTGTATCCTTCCCTCACTTCTAACAGGCCCTTGTCCATTTCTGACAAAGGCTGGAAACAATGGGCAGAATCTTCCCAGGCCCCGAACAATGTGGGCTATGGAGTGAAATGTGGCAGAATCGCAAGGGATGTCAAGTGAGGTCTTTCTCGCCATGAAGACTGACAAATTACATTTTCAAATCAATTCCCGGATGTCAAGACAAGATTTTTGCTAGTGAGCAATGAGAAACTATCAATAAGGACATTGATCATTATCATCCACTTATTATTTAATCTCACCTCGTTAATATGCACTCTCCTATTCTACCGCCTGTTGGAGGGATACTAGACATCGAGAATCGCCAACGTGAAGGTCGGAATGGGAACCTGGTGATTGCAGCTCACTGTTTTCTCCTCCCGACATCCACCTTTGTCACTCACACCATTATGGCAGGGCCCACTCCTTGGGAAGCAGCCTCACGCACCCCACATCCACAGAACCTGGCATCTGACATGTGCCAGTCCCTCTGCATCATTATGACACAATTCGTTTACATTTCTCCACTTCAATGCTGCACTTCAGAGCACACCAGCATCCCTGTGTGGGCAGAGCCAATATCTGTTTACTGACCAAGCACAGGCTCCACTTCCAAATGAACAACAGGGCTTCAAGTGGCAATTGCATCAATCATACACTTGCAGTTATTTGCAATGATATCATTATGCATGTAAATGTACACACCGTATAAATGTGAGGGGTGCAAATGCTGGTCACAAACAATGTCAATGGCCCTTGCAGATTGCAGATAGACATCTCTGTGACGCAGAAGTAACCGCAAGCACCTTTGTCAGAGGTATTTGTAGGCCACAAAGCATACAGCTAGTGGAAGACCTCAGAAACTGCACAGGGGCACTGAATTGATTCTTCTCAACTTGTTCTGTAAAGGTATAATGTAAGATGCTCTTAAAAGCAATGGTTCTAACATGGATGGTCAGGCCTGGGAAGAGAAGGGTTCAGCACTAATACAGCACTTACACTCTCCAACCATCTCTGTCACATCACTGGAGCTGCTTTCATCCGAATAAGGTCAAGATCAGTCTTTCCATGCCCTTCCTTGTCAGAACTCCCACTGAATGAAGAAGCATCTTAAAACATCATTTAAAAAGGATATGAGTGCTGAGTGCTCACATTACCATGGACCTGTTCTGTTTTTACAGCTCTCCACACATCGCAAGTGTGATTGATGGATGCAGCCACAGCAGGAGTCATTGGGGTTCACACGGTGTAGAGCTGGATGAACACAGCAGGCCAGGCAGCATCAGAGGAGCAGGAAAGCTGATGTTTCAGTCAGGACCCTTCTTCAGAAACCCAGCATCGGCAGTTCTTACTATCTCTGAGTGATTCATTGGGGGTCAGTTAGCTCAGTTGGCTGGATAGGTGGTTTGTGAAGTTCAACTCCCATACCAGCTGAGGTTACCAGGTCCCTCCTTCTCAATCCCTCCCCTTGCCTAAGACATGGTGACCCATAGGTTAAACTCACCACCAGTCGTCTCTTTCTCATGCTACAGCAGCCCTATGGCCCCCTGGGACTATGGTGACTTTACTTGCTGCTGTGAATGTAATGACGGCGCAGGAAACAGATGCACCAGCTACATCCAGTGAATGCTGAACAACATCCAAATGAAGGGGTTGCAGCAGACGTACCCCTCAGAATGTGAAGGAAGTTCAGGAGGGCCAGGATCTTTCAACCTGGATGCTATTTCCTCCAAAAGAGTGGGGCACAATATTGGTGCAGACTGAGGATATCCTGGGACACTGTCACTGTGCCAGCTGCTGGAATGGGACATGTGACCTGAGGGAGTGGGTGGCATCCTATTTTGGTAGGCATTAAGGTGACAGCTACATTGAACTATTAAATAACAGGATCCTTCCAAGGAGCCTCTGAGGATCTCTCAATCGTCCACCTACAAATGTATCAAGGCTGTTACCAAGGTCTATTGTACCAGATTACAATGCTTCATCTTGTTCCCTTGGAGCCATCTGTTAAAATGCTTTGGCACAGGTAGGAAAGCACTAAATAGTCTAGACCATTAGCTAGCCACTTAAAATAACAGGGAAGCCAGGCGAGGGGGAGGCACTATAGCAACTAATTTTACACCCACAGCCTCCCAACATACATCTGGAGGGGTGCGTAATTGCAACCAATATTATCAGGAGTACCCATGCTACTCTGCCACTTTAGACCTCCTAGAAATTTGTGTAACACAATAATTTACATGTGCCAAACAGCCATTCCATATTATAGAACTTGCAATTCAGAAACAGAAGAGAAATAGACACACTCTGAGAATTTTTACACTTTGTCATTGTTGAGTTGAAATTGGAATGGTATTTTTGTGTCATGAATCAGTCTTAATATTCCCACTCTTCTGATTCATGCAGTATGAGTGTACAGAAGCATCTACCTTCTTATTAAACTGAATTGTCATATGTAACAAACCATGAGATCTTGAGCTCAGGTACAATACTTGCCGCTAACTGATTTGATTTGATTTGATTTGATTTATTGTCACGTGTACCTAAGTACAGTGAAAAGCTTCATTTATGAGGAGTACAGGCAGATCATAGTAAGCAAGGACATACAGACCATAGGGTGAAAAACAATTAGATAGTGGCACACAAGTTGCATCGCACAGTGCGTGCACTGGGCAAGATCAGTATGAGCAAGATCAGCATTATTTGAAGTTAGAGGGTCCATTCGTCAGCAATTTAACAGCAGGGAAGAAGCTGTTCTTGAACCTGCTGGTGTGTGTCGTCAAGCTTCTGTACCTTCTGCCTGACAGAAAAGGTTGTAGGAGAGCATTACCGGGGTGTGATGGGTCTTTGATGATGTTGGCAGCCTTTTTGCAGCCACAATTATTTGCTTTGTAACACTATCAGAAGCTTTAACACACCCAAGGATGGAGCATTTTAGGAGAATGCTCTCCTACTTATGATGTGGAAGAAGAGATTGAGAAATGGCAGGATGCTTTTCAATAAGAAAATCAATGATTACAATCACTACCATAGAAAATCCATCCTATTACCAACTTGTACGTGACATTTCCTTTGTAACATCTCTAAAGTTTTCTTTTTATTCTTCCCATATTCAAAAAAGAGGAGAACGAGATAAATATAGTCAGCTTGGAGACATTTTGTAATCAACCTGCTCAGACATTTACCCAGTTGCTATCACATTTTGTTTTGAGGTTGCTTGAAGGTGATTTTCGCAAAGGAATTGCTCTAGCATATTATACCAATGTCTGAACAAATTGATTACACAAATGCAGTATCGATCTATGATCAGACATAGTGCCTGATTTAGACTAGAGAAAACAACAGGATTTAATTGGGCCAGGCTGAAGTATCTTTCAGCTCATACAGTTTCTTCTATTCATATCAGCTCAAGTCCCCACATCAGCACTTCCTTTCAAAACATATTCGCTGCTTGATTTACCAGAGCCAGTATGACAGAAACTCAAGGACAGTATAACTTGGGATTTTCCTTCAGATTTAAAAACTTTCAATAACTCCTTGCTATAAATAGAACAGCAGCCAAGAAATCCTAAAGAGACAGATACAACACCCTCGACCGTGTCGCCCACATTTCCCGCAACTCATCCCTCACACCCCCTCCCCGCAATAACAACCAAAACAGAATCCCCCTCGTCCTCGCGTACCACCCCACCAACCTCCGGATCCAACGCATCATCCTCCGACACTTCCGCCATCTGCAATCCGACCCCACCACCAAAGACATCTTTCCCTCCCCACCCTTATCTGCTTTCCGGAGGGACCACTCTCTCCGGGACTCCCTTGTCTGCTTCACACTCCCCTCCAGCCCCACCACACCCGGCACTTTTCCCTGCAACCACAGGAAGTGCTACACCTGCCCCTACACCTCCCCCATCACCCCCATCCCAGGACCCAAGAAGACTTTCCACATCAAGCAGATGTTCAACTGCACATCTGCTAATGTGGTATACTGCATCCGCTGTTCCCGTTGTGGCCTCCTCTACATCAGGGAAACCAAACGGAGGTTTGGGGACCACTTTGCAGAAGACCTACACTCAGTTCACACTAAGCAACTGCACCTCCCAGTTGCGAACCATTTCAACTCCCCCTCCCATTCCTCAGACGACATGTCCATCCTGGGCCTCCTGCAGTGCCACAACGATGCCACCCGAAGGTTGCAGGAACAGCAACTCATATTCCGCTTGGGAACCCTGCAGCCCAATGGTATCAATGTGGACTTCACAAGCTTCAAAATCTCCCCTCCCCCTACTGCATCCCAAAACCAGCCCAGCTCGTCCCTGCCTCCCTAACCTGTCCTTCCTCCCACCTATCCCCTCCTCCCACCTCAAGCCCCACCCCCATCTCCTACCTACTAACCTCATCCCGCCCCCTTGACCTGTCTGTCCTCCCTGGACTGACCTTTCTCCTCCCTAACTCCCCACCTACACTCACCTCTACCGGCTCCATCCCCACCTCTTTGACCTGTCTGTCTCTGCTCCACCTATCTTCTCCTCTATCTTCTATCCGCCTCCCCTTTCTCCCTATTTATTTCAGAACCCCCTTCACCTCCCCCATTTCTGAAGAAGGGTCTAGGCCCGAAACGTCAGCCTTCCTGCTCCTCTGATGCTGCTTGGTCTGCTGTGTTCATCCAGCTCTACACTTTGTTATCTACAGATATGCTGGGTTTTTTTTCAAAAAAAGGATCACGTACAAAACAACTACGATATATGGAATGTTAATGTTCCTCCTGGAATAGTATTAATCTGTAAATCCATCACAGAAAATTTGCTTCCATGAATGAACTGCAATCTCTTTTTCTTGTCCATTAAGGTGAGAGGTGAAAGGTGAGGGGAAAAGATTTAGAAGGGACGTAAGGGGCAACTTTTTCACGCAGAGGGTGGTGTGTGTATGGAATGAGTTACCAGAGGAGGTGATGGAGCTGGTACGACTACAACATTTAAAAGGCATCTGGATGGGTATATGAATAGGAAGGGTTTAGAGGGATATGGCCAAATGCTGGCGAGTGGGACTGGATTAATTTAGAATATCTGGTTGGCATGGACAAATTGGACTGGAGGGTCTGATTTCAGGCTGCACAACTCTATGACTCCATGACTCTATATGCCAGCTGGAATTGCACTGCACCTTTGAAGATAAAGTGAAAATATCTCAATGTTTATAAAATATAAACCAAATAAGTGATAACACAGCAGCCTTGTATTTTGGTCAATTCTGTGGCATCAGCGGCTAATACCCTTCAAACGCGGTGGCTATATGCTGGTAATACCAAATATCATGATTAATTGTTTTGAACTATGGAATGGGGATTTTGGCCAATCAGTTTTTAATTATTTGTGACTAACGTGATCTCACCTCTTAGAAAGAAAACATATTTGGAAATGATGGTTTTACACAGGGTCTTAATGAACTATCACCGTTATTACCGATAAAGTGTTAAGGAACTGAAGTGAGGAATTATTTAGAATTAAGTGGTACACCTGATGTGTCAGGACCCATATTATCGAAGGCACTGAATGCCTGATTTCATGACAGGATAATAGCTTCCTCATCTCAAAGGAACAAGAAATGTTAGTCAGCAGCTGTTCAATTAGTGTGTGGAATTAAACAATTGGAACACAAGGATTGCAGAATCTATTAATTGTCTTTTCAGTTCCTAGATAAAAATTCTAAAATATGAATTGAAATGGCACAGTGCCACATTGTGCCCGTGCCACACAGTGGCAGGATGCCTGTGATTACTCACTGGGGACGTGTTCCTCATCTCGGTGCAATTATAAGAAAGGCCGGAACAAAGACTCAGTAATAGGGAGGGAGGGAATTAAAATGAAAGGTTGTATCGCTCTGCACACCTCTTGCATTCCCCCTGACTGCTACTACCAGCACCATATTAGAAGAGGTTTGGGAATGAGTTGTACACAGATTCTTACAGCAAAAGTCCTAGAAGACCGAAACAAAAAGGATTCTATTTTTAAACAATGAGATGGGATGTGCATGCCACTGGCAAACGTTTTTCACCATCCATTCAGACAATTTACAACACACTTCTGGAGATTGAACCAAAGCCTTTGGCTCAGAGGCACAGATACTATCACTGCACCTTGAGAGCTCTCTGGGTATAAATGCCAAGGCCATTCTAATTGGCCTTGAACTGAGTGCCTTATTAGGCCATTTAAAAGAGCGGTTAAGAGTTCCTTTGAGTCATTTGTAAGCTATACTAGTTAAGGATTACAGATTTCCTTTCCTAAAGAACACTGGCAAACCAGATAATTTTGTTTTAAAATCAATGATTTGAGGGTTATAATTACCTAGATTGGTTTTCACTTACAGATAATTTAAATTCTACCTGTTGCCATGATGAGATTTGAACCGACGACCACAAAACTTTAGCCTTGGCCATAGATGGCTAGCCCATTTGAAATGGAATCTGCTCTACAACCTGTTTAACTCAGGAAGGGAGCATTACAGATGAAAGTGGGCTGCCTGGTTATAGGAATCTAGTGGCACAGTTTTACAGTCCCTGCCTCTGAGCTAGAAGATCCAGGTTCAAGTTACAATTGTATGTAATAACATCTCTGAGCAGGTTAATTAGAACTATCTACAAGCTGATGAGCCTTTACTTTCTGGAGACATCTCATTCCACTCTTTTTTGAATAGGGGAGGAATAAAGAGAAAACTCCTGAGTGTGAATTAAAGATGTTGGAGAAAAGATCTCAGATTCAGGTTCATAATAAGATGGATTTTCTATGTTAACGGTCGTAATCACAGATATTCTGACAGATTGAAAGATACCCTGTCAATGTTCAATCTCTTCTTCCACATCATAAGTGGGAGAGCATCTTCCTAACTTAATCAATCATTGGGTCCCTCAAAGGTACAGGTATTTAAAGACGAATCTGTGACCAGCTTGACAACATAGTGTTTTCCTGCATATCATTTACTCTCTCACTAGATATTTCTCACTTGAGCAGCCATTCAGATACCTAAACTTAGCAAAGTATAACCAATGAGAGTGTGGTTATATTACTGAACCAAATAGAAAACTGGTGCAGGATTAGGCCATTCAGCCCTGAAAAGAGACAACTGGTGGTAGTTTAATCTAATGGTCACCATACCTCAAGTAAGGGGAGAGTTTGAGAAGGCTTCCCTTCATGATAACCTCAGCTAGGTGCAGGACTTGAATCCAGGCTGTTGAGAATAGTCTGTACCACAAGCCAGCCATCCAACTAACTGAGCTAACTGGCCCCCTTGTCACCAGCCGCAGGAAGAATGAAGGAGTAAAAATGGGATGGTGGAAATGACTGGCCCCTGCTGAAACAAATCTCTGGAACCCAGTGTTGAAATCAACTCTGATTCACAAAGGCAATTCTTATCTCTATTCAGTGAAGTCAATCTTTTCGTATATTGGATCAGGCCATGACTTACATGTATAAAACAATGCACAGGCAAAGCCACATCCGGATGTTGCTTGATCTTCTGACCATCCAGAAGATTTCCATAACAACAAGACAGGAACATAAAGTTCTAAAGGATGCAATTGCTTTGGGATTGGTCATCACTAGTGGATCAATGGTGCCCTAGCATTGGTATTATTAAAATAGTGATCAGTTGAGCCTGTGTTCAGATTTTCTCAGCTACAAGAAATGGCTGCAGATTGTTCTCAAGAAAATTAGCAGCACAACTGTATCAATGCAGCTCCCTTCAATCCCAGCATAGGAGAGATGTTCTGGCGAGAGCTCAAAAATCATGAAAAGAACAAATAATTTTCCCCCTCAGTCCCACCCTCATATCTCAGAATCTTTGGAAATTGTGGTGAGGCCATGTACGGCTTTGAGGTTATGTTCAAATATGAAAAGAGTTTTAGGCTTAAGAAATAGACATAATAGTATTAGAAGTAGAATATAATCAAGAGGGAGTCAATACATCCAGAACTGATCAAACAAGCAGCACTCCCTACATGATTTAAAAGAATTTGGTTTCAGGAATAAGAAATTTCAGTGATGAGGAGAGATTGAAAAAGTTGGGATGGTTCTCCTTGGAAAGGAGAAAGCTGACAGGAGATTCGATAAAGGTTTTCAAAATCATGAGTGGGCTGGATACAGGAGATACAGAGAAGCTGTTCCTGTCTGTAGAAGAAATAAGAACGAAAGGGTGTAGCTTGAAAGTGATATGCAATCGAAGCAAGGATGATGCACGAAAAGAAAAACGTAGACAGCGAATAGTTAGGGAATGGAATACGCTGACTAGAAATGTGGTAGAGGCACTCAAGATGGCATTGGATGATTCTTTTGATATGGAGAAAAGGCAGGAGACTGGCACTAAGTAGCAGAACTAGTGCAGGCACGATGGATCAAATGGCCTCCTGCTGGGCCACAGCAATTGTACAATTCTGCAACACACAGAGAAACAAGTTGGGTGGAGGTACAGCAAGACAATTCCAGAAAAATAATGTGGACATTTAATGAAACAAAACACTTGTGGAAGATTTCAACCTTCCCTTTACCTTGCCCTGCTGTGTCTGCACCATTGAAATTCAGCTGGGAAGTAGAGAAGATTCTGTACGTCGACCAGCTCAATTTCCTTAAGTGGCAGAATAAGTTATGAAAGCTTGATCCCTAACTTTTTAAGTTTTCGAAGTAAAAATGCTGTGTGAGGACATTGTTAAGGACCTTGCTGTGTTCTGACAAGGAGTCTGAAAAATGTTTACCATCAGGGTCTGAAATTGGTCTCTGTGGGAATCTTTGCTTTCTAAAAAAATAGAAAATCTGTTCTGGCTGGTAGGTTTTCCCTGGAATCCCAGTGTGCTAATATACTCCTGAGATTATCTGATCTATACACAGAGGGTATTTGTATTAATTTCAGCTGACGCAAACATAAAGTTAGATTCCCAGGTGATTCAAATCTAGCTCATTCAACACTGCAGATAATCAATAGCTCTGAAATGTATGCGTAAAGCATGAGCCAAACAAACATAAGAGATTTTCAGAAAGAGTAATTGATAAAATCTATTTTACATTGCAACATTATCACATTTTAAATAGCTTTTAACTAATAAATGTTGATGGCTCTCGCAGGGCTCTAGACAAACTAGGATAAGTAATTTGAAGATTCATATTGTACATCCTAGTTAGATGCACATCTGCTGAGCTCTTCACCAGAGTACAACTAATGCCCCATTTCTAAAATTTGATCGTTTTAAATATTCTGCACATGTTATATAGGGGGAAGCAATGGTATGGTTGTATTATCAGTGGATCAGTAATCAAGAGATCCAGGTAATGTTCGATTACCACCATAATGGATTATGGAATTGGAATTCAGTTTAACAATCTGAAATTAAAAGCCTAGTGATGACAATTGTTGGGAAAAGGCCTTATCTGGTTCACTAATGTCCTTTAGGGAGGGATATCTGACATCCATACTACACAACCCTTCCCCTCAACTCTGCCACTACCATCAAGTCAGAGGATCAATTCTGGTTCAATGAAGAATGAACGATGGTATGCCAAGAACAATGCCAGGCTTACCTGAAATTGAGATGTCAGCCTGGTGAAGCTACACAACAAGGTTATTTGTGTGTCAAACAGCATTAGCAGTAAGTGATAGACAGAGCTAAGTGGTCAGATCGAAGCTCTGCATGTTGCCATGTCTAGTCATGAATGCTGGTGGACAATCAACTCAGTGAAGGAGAAGACTCCACAGATATCCCAATCCCCAGTAGTGTGGGAGCCAAGCACATCAGTGCAAAAGATTTCACTCCTTGACATTCAATGGCATTACCATCACTGAATTCCCACACTACCAACAACCTGGAGGTTATAATTGAACAGAATCTGAATTGGAGTAGCCATAGAAATGCAGTGGCTACAAGAGCAGGTCAGAGGCTAGGAATACTACAGTGAGCAAATCATCTCTTGACTCCCCAAAATCTGTCCACCATCTTCCAGACACAATCTAAGCGTATGATAGAATATTGCCCACTCGTCTGAATGAGTGCCACACAATCAACACTGAAGAAGCTTGACACCATCCAGGACAAAGCACCCCACTTGATTGACATCATATCCACAAACATTCACTCCTTCCACTACCGTCACTTAGTGTACCATCTGTAAGATACTCTGCAGAAATATGAGGCTCTTTAGACAACAACTTCCAACCCGTGACTATTTCCATCTAGAAGGACAAGGGCAGCAAGGATACATGGGAACACTGTCATCTGCAAGATTCTCTCCCAGTCATTCACCGTTCTGACTTGGAAATATATCGTCATTCTTTCACTGTCACTGGGTCAATTTTCTGGAATTCACTTTGTAACAGTTTTGTGTGTCTGCTTACAGCACATGGAATACAGCAGTTCAAAAAGGCAGCTAAGCACCACCTTCTCATAAGCAACTAGGGACGGGCGATAAATGGTGGTCCAGCCGGCGACATCCAGGTCTCACAAGCAAATAAAAATAAAATTCTAAAATGGATGGAAGGGATTAGATTTGTGTAGTTTCATTTCTCAGGCCATGCCATAACTTTTCACAGTCGCATTTGAAATGGAGTCACTGCTATAATGTAAAGTTTGCTTTGATCTTTTTACATGAGCTTACTTTCGAGTTTGGGAAAAAGCTCCTGGACAGAATAATAGCAGAATCGCACTTTCTGCAATAGTGGGGTGGATTAATCCTGAGTTAGTTCTCACATGCTGTAAATGCTGAGATCACAATTTCAATAGCACACTGGGAAAAATTGGCCAGATTCTTTTCATGGAGAATGTAACAAAAGAAGCTGTGCCTAGGTACTTTTGCATCTCAGCTGGTACTGTAATTGACAACATATAAACTTTTCACTATACTCATTGAGTATATGTGACAATAAAGGCTATTCTATTCTATTCTATTCTAAATCAGAAAATCACATTTATCATGACCTTTGGAATTCAGCTGTGATGCAATTTTATCAAAAGATTTTTTACCTTTTCTGAGTGGGTTTCAACTGCAGCACCAGGAGATCAAAAAAATTGATTTTTTTTTAAATTATAGAGTCATAGAGTTATAGAGCAAGAAAGTAGACCCTTTAGTCAACACATTCATGCTGACCAGATATCCTAAACTGATATAGTCCCATTTGCCAGCATTTGGACCATTTCTCTCTAAGCCCTTCCTATTCGTATGCTCATCCAGATGCCTTTTAAATGTTGTAATTGTACCAGCCTCCACCACTTCCTCTGGCAGCTCATTCCATTAAATGCACCACCCTCTATGTGAAAAAGTTGGCCCTTAGGTTCCCTTTTAACCTTTCCTCTCTAATTACTCGCACTATCTTATTATTTTCTTATTAACGTACGCATGATTTTACTTTGCGTGTCACATTGTGTTTTTGTTTGATATATTCTGCTTTGCATTTTGATTTAGCGGAAGGCACCTAGCAATTTCACTGAGAAACAATACAAAAAACAAAAGCAAATACGTTTAATGACATTCAACAAATGGACATTTGTTTTGGATACAGAATGAGAGCAGAACGTTGAAGTCTGTTGTAAAATGGTCAATAACATTATTGAAATTCATTTCTAAAAACTCCAACATTGCCAGCATGAATTATTAAAGTTAATACCTTAGGCTTCCTTGCTTACAGCGCGCTTGTATTTTTTTTGGATCAGGAATGATCTAGTACTTATATTAGCCTTAGCAATGTTTGTGTATATATGCAGCTATCTGTCTCCTAGCCACAAATGTGTTTGGTCCACTACATTGTTTCTGTTGCATTTTTTGTTCAAAATTTGAAAATACCTTTTCCTATTAAGTGTGGTGTACCTTAACTGCTTCCCAAAATTTGTGATCGCAATAATGGCAAGGATAATAATAATCATTGTTATTTGTGGACAAATGTCTCAGCGACATGAGACAAGGGCAAATGTATGACTGCACATTTGACTGGCTGAGTTCCAACTCAAACTCATTGAACAATCTAAATTTCCTGGTCTTGCACAGGAGATGCAATGGCTCAGATATTCCAATGGCCAGATATTTGTTTCGGCAGGCTAAACTAGACTTGCATGTTGGAAACACATAGAATTTCCAACACAGCTGACTACAAGGGAATTACTTGGCAATACCACTGCATTTGAAATCTTCTAAATAAGCTCTTTAAAGTCGGAGAATTCTAATTCACTAAAGCCATTTTGGCTAAAAGAATCACCAACAAGTGAATGGGTAGTCTTAGACAGGATTGACATTTGTTGAACTGTTCTAACAGTAAGCAGAATTTCTGGGCCAGGTAAACACACTTCAAAAAGTTAAACCAAGTCACTTCAAGTCTAATGACCCCCTTAACTATTTGATAAGAGTTAATTATTGCCAGTAAACCTCTCCGGCACGGAAGAATAACTATTACAAATGCACAATCTTAAAGGTGCCGTCAAAGATTATTCTCATGATTTTTCCGTGGAGGTAGAGAGAGAGAGAGAGATAGTGAAAAGAAGAAATAATTGGATGAAATGGCCCTGAGGAGAAACTCAACACCTTTTCATTAATTGGGATCTGGGTGTGAAGATCCATGGGTGACTTCTTGAGCCACCACCAAATAAGGTGTTACGTGGCAACATGACCAGCTGCAAGTTCCCCTCCAAGCCACTCACCATCCTGACTTGGAAATGTATTGATGTCCATGGATCATTCTCCCCAATATCACTGTGGGTCTACCTGCAGCAAATGGACTGCAGTAGTTCAAGGAGGCAGTTCACTACAACCTCCTCAAGGCACACAAGGGATGGGCAATAAATGTTGGCCTAGCCATTGATGCCCACTCCCATGAATGAATTTTTTAAAGAAGTTCTGAGTTGAAAATCTGCTTTAGGAGTGTGGTGTTAGGAATGTGAACAAGATAACAAAGCTGGTTTTAGGTGAGGAGTGCCTTGAAATCTGACACGTTGTCTTGTATTACACCTCACTGGCATCGCAGTGAAAGTCAAGCTCCACTATTCCCAGTGTCATCAGTACTGTAAAAATATTGAAAAATATATAGAATTTCACACTTTACTTATCCTTTAGACGTAGGTTAATAGAAAGCAGGGACCAGGTTTTTGTACTTAAAAAGAACAATTATTTATTACAAGTAAATAGACTCTAAACAGTTACAAATTTTCAGTAAATAACACTGCAAATTAAAACACTAACTCCTTTATAAACTCTGTCTTAAATACACACACACACACACACACACACACACACACACACACACACACACACACACACACACACACACACACACAGAAAAAAATGAGTGTTATGGGGGAGAGAAAGATCGAGAAGGCAGTTCCGTGGGCTATGTTCGCATGATCTACTGAGATGATTCTTGTGCTGATCAGAACACTATTCTCGATCTTCTTTTTCTAGATACTTTCACATAGGAGGCACAGGGTGACTCATTCACATTTAGAAAAAATCTCTGACTTAGTAATTAAAACGCATAGTTTACATCAACTGCTGAAGGAAAAATAAACTGGATTTCTTAGGGCCTTAAGTGTGTTTTTTTACTGCAGAGAACAAAGAGAGCTCCTGGGCTGGAGGCCATCTGATGGCTTCTTCCTATTCTATTCAGACCCCCAAGCTATTAATTTACTTGAGAACTAATCACATAGTTTTTTTCAGGCAGAAGCCTTTGCCAGCTGGCCATAAGGCCACAGACCAATCAGCTCCTTATTGTCAGCTGAATCTCTATTTGTACACACACTGGGCTCCTGCTCCTATGCACTTTCTCCCACCACTACTTCAGCCAGAAGCTGTGTAAACAGGACTTACAATGAGTGCCAGTTTACTTGCGTTCAAAAACATATAGTAATCCTTGGTTGTTAAAACAGTTATTTTTCCCATTTCAGTCTACAATTAAGAATACAGAAAAATCAAAATCACAGTCTTTACACTAAGGAGATGTTGTCGACCAGACTGCATTTCTTGCCACTGAATTTGGAGGATCTTACAAAGGCACCAATAGTATTATTGGCATTAGGGGCGGCACAGTAGCTCATTGCCTCACATCACCAGGGACCCGGGTTTGATTCCACCCTCAGGTGACTATTTCTGTGGAGTTTTCACATTCTCCCCATGTCTGCATGAGTTTCCGCACACACTCCAAAGATGTGCGAGTTAGGTGGATTGGCCATGGGAGCTGCAGGGATAGAGTAGGGGCAGTTGGTCTGGGTGACTCTTCAGAGAGTCAGTGCTGATTTGATGGGCCGAATGGCCTGCTTCAACATTGTGGGGAGTCTATGATTCTTTGCTTTTTGAGGTTCCTGATGTATGTTATCCAAGCAATCAAATTATATATGAGCACTGCTACTCAGTAATCCATAACATTAGCCTCATTGTCCTCAAATACGCTTTTCCTCAGTCAACCAAAGGCTGCCTTATCACACTTTATGTGATGAGGAATTCATTATTCATTGAAATGAGCCTCAAGGTTGAATAGCTGGAATATTGGGCCCAATAATGCCTCTCTCCTGTAAATCCAGAAATGAGTAAGCCCCAATTTCTAGGTCATTAAGCACTTTCTGAAAACAGAATCTGATTTTAACTTATCAAGAAAATGTTGTTTTATCTGCAGCCAATAGTAAAAGTAGTCATAGGATGCTTGAGTTTTCAAGGTCATCTCCCATAATTCACACCAGTACATGAAGAAAACATAATAATGATGCAACCTTGGACAAAGTAACGTGTGTGATATTTCAATGTCATTTGTGAGTTTGGATCTTTGAATTCGAACTCGTGGCATTAGGGTTTTTTGATTGTCTTAAGGGATTTAAAGATTAACTTGTAAGAATTTCTGAAACCGTGGTGATTTCTTTTAAAACACAGAGGTGAGAATGTTCTCCTGGAGAGTAATAGGTTCTTGTTTACAATGGGAACGTTTATGAGAGAACAAAATAAACAGTGTACTGTAATATGCTTTTACATTGAAGATTCTGGAATTTTTGTGGCGTGGGGAAACACTCATAGTTGGGGACAAAAATGAATTTTGTACCTTTAGTTTGGGTGATTCAACAGCGGTCACAGCTGTAGCTGGATAGTTAAAACAAATGTTTGCTCCTGCAGAAGGGAGAATATAGTTTTGAATTGTTAAAACTAGGTGACCTCAATGTAAGAAATATAGCTTAAAAAATCCAGACCAAAAGTTGAAATCCTAGAGGGGTTATGGAAAGCTGAAAATACCTAGGGTTAGTTATATGAATTATCAAAGAAGGGGCTTTCAGGTTCTTAACGAATGGAAATTTAAACAACAGCTAAGTCAGTGTGATTGAAACTTTTTCTCTGCAGTGCTTTTCTCTGTAATGGGATGCTGTTGGGATTAATATCTTTACTGGGTCTTTTTAAATCTTTAAATATGTGTGGTATGTAAATAGTGTGATTTGTTTTCATTATCTTCATTTCTTTTGCTTAAGAAACTTCTGTTGTATTGCTATACCCAAATCTGCAGCATTGCATATTTATGTTTCAGTGAGAAACCACCTTCAAACTAAACAAAGCACACAAAATATGATTCAACAAGCAATTTTGCAGTCTGGAATCTGACCTGTCCAGTAATAATACGTGGAACATTGAGTTTTACAACTTAGACATCTGATGACATCCAGACTGTATTTTGCACTTTCATGTAAAAGACTGCATTAGAAATGACACACCTCTCTGTCTCCATCTCTGGCAACCACCTAGAAACCGATATCCATTTCAAGCCCACTGACTCCCACAGCTACCTAGAATACACCTCCTCCTACCCACCTTCCTGCAAAAATGCCATCCCCTATTCCCAATTTCTTCGCCTCCGCCACATCTGCTCCCAGGATGAGGCATTCCACTGCCGTACATATCAGATGTCCTCATTTTTCAAGGACTGCAACTTGCCCCCCT
>NC_063332.1:154121925-154135006 GCF_021869965.1 Rhincodon typus | reverse complement strand
GCACCTTGTTGTCTCGGATTCTCCAGCATCTGCAGTTCCTACTATCTAAGATCATCAGAAGCATCCTGTGTAGGTGTAGAAGATGCACGCATGCCCTTGCCACAAAATGTATGGCAGATCCATGTGAGGCATAGACATCCCTAATCTCCAAAGTAAAGTGATGAAGGGCTGAGTTGGTGTGTGATTGATTCCAAGAGCAGGCTTGATGATGTGCCAAGGCTGCTCGTTTGCCAATGCTAACCTGTCTGATCAAATGCATTATGCTAATGAACATCCTGCCAAGTGAAACATGAAACAACTTTACAGTGCATGACTACACAACAACCCTCCTAGTTGGAAGCCATGCATGAGGATAACAGCTTGTATAGGGAAAGCAGTGTTGATGCAAGATATGTTCAAACATGTTCTGAAAATCATCTTTCACCCAGTCTGAGCTGATAAAAGCTGACTGTGTATCCATTTATTGGCCAGTCACATTTCTGTAATCTTCAAACACTTAATAATGGCAATATCTGCAAGCATCAAAAGGCCCTTCAGAATCGGAGATTCTCAAAAGCTGTCCTGACAGTAACCTCTGCATGGCCTTCGGAGTTTAATATGTGTACCTCAGAAGGCCTAATAACAATCTAGCAGGTCTTTATGCCAATGTAATAACAGTGATCAAATATCTGATACTGGTGCTGGTAACTGTGCTCTGCAATTTAAAGGCACCAACCCATTTACCTGTACAACCTGAAGCTACAGCTGCTAAACACAAAGTTTTCTCACATTTTACTAAAGTAATTAGATATGCTAATTTTAACTGATTTATGTTTCATGTGTGTGTACATTTCAAATGAACTTTCGCACTTATCACATCCTTCTTCATTTTTGTGGCATTATGCCCTGCTGACAACAGATGGAGCAGTTCAACACTGGGCATTCATGAGGTGTTATGGACCATTAACATCAGTAGAATCAAACATAACCAATGGACATCTTTAATGTTAATGTTGCTGTCTCTCTCTTCATCTTCTTAGCAGCTGTAACATTGTATCCTGCACTTCATTCTGTTACCCTGATGCACTTGTATAGTATGATCTGCCTGTAAATCACGTAAGACAACACTTTTCACTGTACTTCAAAACACATGACAATAATAAATCAACTCAAATTCAAATCAAATCTGACACCTCGTGGTCTGCTATATCCTTCATTCCATCAGACCAGGTAAGAAATACTTAATGAAGAATGTAGAAAAGCTTGCAACAAGGAATACGAGACATACCTGATAAAGAGGTGCTAACCAGGTGTAACTACAATGCTGGACTACATGCATGCAAATAGCAGGAGCAGCAGACACAAGACATGTTGCAAGAAGACATATGCCTGCCTTTCCAAGGGAAACTAATGATGGGTAATAGATATCCGTGTCACTGACACCCATATATCACACATTAAGGAAAGGAATTACATTGCTAATTAGAAACAAGGGCTGGCATTTTCTGTTGCCTGTGAAATATTCTGTACAGAGACCTTGACCAGTTTATTACTCATAAAATGTGTTTTACGCATATGCTCTTACTGTTTGAGACAAAGGACTGCGGTTCAAAGTTAGCTTTATTAAATCAGTCACAAGTTAAAGAACCAGCTTATACACAACAAATTAAGTTAACTTTTCCCCAAACTAGGCTGTCTGAAAAAAAAACCATGTGCTACCCGCTCTGGTGAAATTCACTGAGCTGCTGGATTCAATTCATTGAGCTCCATCATTGGGTGCACTCAGGGTATTCTTAGTCCAAAGGTTGGTCTCACATAGAGTCTTCACTGGGGGAATAACTGCCAGGCGTCTCTTCATATTCCCCCTTTTCCGAAGTCCTTCTGGAATGTTCCCCAAATTCAACCAATGGAGTCACAAATCAGGGATCACAGCACCCAATGAGGTGAAGCCAGGTGTACTCTTCCCCTTTCCAAGATATGATTTTGTCATGGTGCCAATGGGCCTGGCCAAAAAATACACAAACATAATGTCTCTTCCTATTGTTCTGGCTTAATATCTCCTAACGCGTTTCGGGTCATAACGTCTCTCTCATTGTTAAGTTTGAGAACTCTTGTTCAATATGCAATGTAGGGCTGATTCCTATTGGCTTTTGACCTGCGTTACCTCGGCCACTTCCTTGCTTGCAAAAACTGTTTATTCAATTTTATGTTGGGCTGAGTTGCTTCAGGCCAATGGCCACTTGGCCACATTTCTATTTTACAGCTAAAGTACGGTAGCAGATGTCTGAGATGGAGTAACATCTGCCATGGCCCGTGGAAAGTTTTCTTACACAATCATCCGTTCTTCACCATATTTTATGTGTGCGCTAGTTCCATAATGTCATAAACGGCAAATCACGTGGCTGGTGGGTTTAATGGTAATTACTTGAATTGTTAATGGCAAGAGGAAAGGAGATCAGAACACCAGGAATTCACTCCAGCTGCCCTTTCTGCTCAAGAAGGCAGTGTGGTGTCAGTCAGCCCCCACAGGGACAGGAGTGACAGACAGACAGACACCATGGGAGCATCATGTCAGGACATGCCAGTGGTGCCCCGCCCCTTTACCTAGATAGAGCAGGCTGAGCAGGAGGCACTCCCATCAGTGCAGCAGATTCTTGCCAGCCCTGAGCCCCCAGAGATCACAACAAACACCCGCTGAATTCTTCCCAGTCACCAAACTGAAGCAATGAATGGGTCCCCTCCACTCCTGCCGTGGAAGTCAGGCCCAAAGCTTAGATGCAGTGACAGGCAGAAGAAAAGGAAATTCTTCTTGAGGACACCTCAGTGTTTAACAGGTCTTTAATTGATGTACATAAATAGAGCATGTAAATTTATGTGCACTTTCTGTCACTGCAGTTGTTGTGTCTCATTTCCCATCTAGGTACCTGCATGGATGTTGTCGTTGGTTCGCTCGCTAAGCTGGTTCGTTAGTTCACAGACGTTTCATTACTTTGCTGGGTGACATCATCAGTGCAGCCTCCGATGAAGCATTGCTGTGTTTTCCTGTTTGTTATTTAAAGTCTGGGGTCTGTTGGAGTTGACTATCTCATTTCTGGTTTTCCTGTGCAGTGATGTGCATATAGGGTCTAATTCTACATGTTTATTGATGGCCTTCTTGGTGGAGAACCAGGTGTCTAGAAATTCCCATGCTTGTCTCTGTTTGGCTTGACCTAGGATCCTGACATTGTCCCATTCGAACTGATGGCTCTCCTTGTCTGTGAGTATGGAGACGAGTGAGTATTGGTTGTGTTTTCTTGTTGCTAATTGGTGTTCATGTATTCTTGTAGGCAGTTTCCTTTCTGTCTGTCCAGTGTAATGTTTGTTGCAGTCTTTGCATGGAAACTTGTATATTACATTGGTTCTGTCCATAATGGGCAAGGGGTCTTTGGTTCTTGTTAGTAGTTGGCATAGGGTTGATGTGGATTTATGTGCTACTCTGAGTCTTGTGGTCAGTTCAGATACGTTCTTGATGTACGGTAAC
The DNA here is from genome assembly GCF_021869965.1 of Rhincodon typus. Lineage (NCBI taxonomy): Eukaryota > Metazoa > Chordata > Chondrichthyes > Orectolobiformes > Rhincodontidae > Rhincodon > Rhincodon typus. The sequence goes on along the minus strand of NC_063332.1, from coordinate 154,131,507 downwards.
ATGACAAGTGTGTTGGGGCGTACTTTACCTTCCTGTTGTTGTTTGTGTGACAGGACTCGGCGGACCCAGCAGTTCGGGTATCCGTTGTCTCTAAATACCTGGTGAAGTTCAAGGTTGCTGCAGTGTGTTGTGGCTCATTTGAACAGTGTTTTTAAGCAACTCTGTTAGCAACTCCAAGAAGGCCATCAATAAATATTTAAAATTAGACCCTATATACACATCACTGTAAAGAAAAACCAGAAATGAGGTATCAACTCCAACAGACCCCAGACTTTGAATAAAAAGCAGGAAAACGCAACAACGCTTCATCAGAGGCTACAGTGATGATGTTACCGAGCAAGGTAATGAAACCTCTGCAAACTGACGAACCAGCTCGGCGAGCGAACCAACCTCAGCATCCACAATCTGACACAATCTACTCAAGAACCTTAAACACCTACATGGCTGTCAGGGGTGAGACCAGAGCAGTATCTTCTCTCTATACAACAAAATGCTACCCTTCCCTCAACACACCTTCGATGCCTCATTGCACCAGTAACATGTGGGCTGGGCTCCCTCAAATAATGGAGCAAACCACAGACCGAGAATTTTGGCTGTGCAATCAGAACTCTAGAGGTAACATTCAGGGCACACACTTTGTCCCATCAGCTCAATGGCAAGATATTGGGACAGCCTCATTGTGGGCCTCCCATAAGTAATTCATGAAAGTCATGCTGTGAGGGGATTAGGATAACCACAGTATGGGATCTCCAATGCCAGGCTAAGCATTCTCAGGACGTGAGGCAGGCAAAGCAGATCTGAGGGGTAATTCTCACCACCCCTTGGCAGGGAGGGGTAGGCATAGTAGGTAAACATTACCACCTGTGTACCTAATGATACTGAAAGCTCACTCACAGAGAATACAGTCATTGCAACAAAACAATGTTGGATTCTAAGACTTTACTGAACTGCAGGGAGAAGGCCAAATTAGACTAATGACATTAGGTAAGATGTTACAGAGATGTGGAGCATCACAAAACGTCATTGACCCCTTTCTCCAGACAGTTGAGAAATCTGATATGATTGAACACAAACACATTAGAATTATAGAACTGTGCTTTCCTGATCTCTCCCCAGATACATTGTGATGACCAAACAAAATCTAAGATCCTGCTGAAGGGTCACCAGACTCGAAACATTAACTCTGCTTTCTCTCCACACATGCTGACAGACCTTCAGAGCTTCTCCAGCACTTTCTGCTTTTGTTTGTTTAAGATACTGAGGAAGTGAGCAACCAGACTTACTGTTGCTGCAGGGAAGTTGACCATTCAGAGTAGTAACGTGTCCATCTGCAAAGAGTAACAGTGACGATGATTTAGGACATGATTTTTTAAATCGAACCAATTCAGACATGTTACAGCACATCTCTATGGCAGCTCAGGTTTCAATGCCCAGGGGCAAGGATTGTACCATTATACCACTAGTGTCCTTTTCAGGAAATTATTGGTTGAGCAATCCCCACAATTAATCTGCCTAAGATCTGGAAGTTGCAGAAGATAAAGCTGTGTATCATTGCATGAACCTGATCCTTCAATAGTCCTTAAACATCACACGTCAGCTATATAGAAAAACATGAAAATAAATCACACCAACCAACAAAACTAAAGTGGCACCTGAGAACCCTGAGGGATGGCATTCTGTCTGCAGATTGACCATGCTTCTCTACCATTATAAAGTCGTCAAAGCAATTTGAGAACAGCAGCCATTTATACTCTGCAGAGATATTTATGCCTAAACAAAGCAGAACAGAAATGTGAAAATTTGAGCCTCTATTCTGGAAATAAAGTTACATTATGCATCAAAATAATCTACCCGGAAACAAAAACATAATAATGTGCAAAAAGAACAAGAATAGAACAGAACATAACATTGATTGATTGATTGATTGATTTTATTGTCATATGTACCGAAATACAGTGAAAAGCTTTGTTTATGAGCGGTACAGGCAGATCATTGTAAGCAAAGGATGTACAGATCAAAAAGACTTAGAGGCATACAGGTTACATTGCACGTTACATTATTTGAGGCTCAAATCCATTCAACAGTCTGATAATGGCTGCAAGGAAGCTGTTCCTGAACCTGCTCATGCGTGCGTTCAGGCTTCTGTATCTTCTGCCTGATGGAAGAGGTTGTAGGAGATCATTACCGGGGTGCGATGGGTCTTTGATGATGTTGGCCACCTTTCCACAGCAGTGAGCCGTGTAAACAGTGTCCATGAGCAGAAGGTTGGCTTTTGTGATGGTCTGGGCTGTGCACACCACCTTCAGTAGCTTCTTACGGTCCTGGGCAGAGCAGTTGCCATACCAGGCTGCTATGCACCCGGTCAGTATGCTTTCAATGGTGCATCTGTTGAAGTTGGTGAGGGACTTACGGACATGCCAAATTTCCTGAGCTGCCTGAGGACCAAGCCAACATCAACCAAGTCAAATGCACAGTCATTGCACATTACATCAAGTATTCTGATGAAGAGTTCAAGGTCTTTATTGTGGTCAAGTACCCACGAGCCCAAAATTGTTCATTCTAAATTCACTTGCAGCTCAAGATTTTGGGCCTGAAAGAAAATTAGCCAAATTAAACTAAACAGCAGTCAACATCTACCGGTACAGAGAACAATGGAAACCAAGGTCAAAGAGGTCATAATGGTTCAGGAGGAATCAGTTATAACCAGCCTGAGGGTTCTGTATTGGAGAAATATTGGTCAGACTTTCTGGCAACTTGACTTCCAGCCAGTGCTTGAGGACTGTGTCTTTGTACACTTTTAAACACTTTTATTTGCAATACTGCCACATACCATCCAAAACAGAGCACAGTTGAAAACCTGGAAATATTGGATTCGGGACACTATTTTGCAAAAGAATAAATTGTTCCTTCAGCGTTTTGCAAGTAGTTACTTACCTCCAATAATTAAGTGACAAAAAAAATCAAAATGTTAAGGAGAACCATTTTTAAAAACAAGTACGTTGTGAATAGTGATACAATATATCAACAAGATTTAGACCAGCTTAGAATCCTAAATAGCATGGACTCTCAAGAGTGGTGGGTGATGGTGTGGGAGAGGGAGGATGATTAGGAGGAGATCTTGGGAAATTTCCATGAGATGGGGGTGCAGAGAGGAGTAAAGAATCACGGGATTTTAATTTCAATGTGAAGCAAGGTTTAGGACAAAGTTCACAGCTGATGATCTGACTTTACATTCTCAGCAAAGACCCTTCTCTGTCGTGATGGGCCACCCTTCCCGAGAATAATCTGTTGCTGGCATACAACAACCACTGGTGTCTTCCTTTGTGCCAGGTAAAATTTCAGCTGCTGCATTGTTTATTTCTAATCCCTTCTGTTTCACTCAAACTCCAGGTGATTTTCCTCAATTTAGTACAGTTGCAGATGGGATAACCGAAATTGATACGCTTGTTAAAGGGATGAACTGGCTCCCTGTCTTTACTCAACCACCCCTCACTAAGTCGCACAATTTTAAATTAGAAACAAATCCCTTCCTTTATGGATAACTTTCTTCTAGACCAAAGCAAACTTGAAAGGAGCCAATTTAACCAGGTTTTCTTGAGTTAACATAACGTGAGTTTACTAATTACTAAATATGAGAAGAAATAGTAGCACGACACACAAGCACATAGATTAGAAATAGTGGTGAATCCTAAAAGAAAATATGTATGAAAGGCTCAGTTTCTGAATTGTGAGCAAAAGCAGTTATTTGAATATTGTGGCCACTGTGCTAGTGGTTACTGTTGTCATGACTCATGAGTAACATTCTGGAAATCAAGTTCCATTAGTTCTGGAGTTTTCAAAAGAAATATACAAAATTCCCAAATTAGCTGATTTTCAGACTCAAGTTCATAGAATGCATGGACTTTACAAGTAATCACTGTTTATTACAAGTCATTAGATTCTATCTACTTGTAAATGATTAAACTAAATTAAGTAAATTCTGCAAAGTAAAACTGTAAATCCTTCATAAAATCTCCTTACACACATAGACAGACAAACAGAAACAGGGGGAAAAAAAACAGATGGGTAGAGGGAATCCTGGACAAAAAAATGCTCCATAGCCTTTGATTATAAGGTCTATTATGCTGTTTCTTGTTTCTCCTTTGACCTTCCAGTATCTGAATGATTCCACTGGTTTATAAGAGGTACAGAATGGATGTTTTAAATTTTAAATGTCTTTGACTTATCCAAGTCAAAGTTGCAACTTATAGCCTCTGCTGCAGGAAAGATAACCTGGTTTTCTAATGTTTAAAGTGGTTTACTGCAGAGAAAGTAGAGAAAAAGTAGAGATCATTCTTTTGCTGCAACAGACCTACTGGATTCTCTTCTGGTCAGACTGGGATCTCACTGTCTTGTTCATAGGCCAATCTGTTCAGTTATCTGACAACAGATCTGATTGGCAGGCATATGACCCTCGTCATTGATAATTGATCTCTAGTCCATAAACCAATCATCTTCAGTTCATCTGCGCACTGCTGAAAATTGTAGAAACACAAGTAAGGTTCACAATACATATCCAATTATTTGCTTTCAAAATATGTCATCAGCTTTGTCAATCCCTGGTTTCCAAATAGTTTTGTTTCATCTCAATTCCACGTTTTTAAAAATTAAAAATATAAAAAGACACAGTCTTTACACCAGTAGAATTGCTATTCATAGTTGAACAGTCAGTTTCATAGTCCTTAGTTTTATGGAACAGTTGAGATTCTGTGGTTCTGAATCATTTTGACTGCGAATGAATTGTAGTATTCAGGGTAGGCAAACAAAAGTCCTTTTCTTATCATGTTTTCCTTTTTAATTGGTTTGCAGCATTTATTGTTAGAGAGGGTTTCTACTGATAACATTTGGGCAGCAAGGGGATGGTTTTTCAGTTGTGATTGTCACTGCACTGTTATGATCCCAGCTGATTGTACTAATGAACAGGTCAGATTCCAGATTGATATATCATATTTTGATTTTTTTTGTTTCAACAAATTGGTTGCTCACTAACAAGTACACACACAATGCTCCAGATTTTGCTTTCACAATATACCAGAAATTTATTTACAAAAGAAATTAAGGTTAAGTAGAATAAACCTACTTACTTATAATACAAATTCAATTATGTTTAAGTACACAGTAGAAGTATAATACCATTAATTTCAAAACTTTCCTTCACAAATTGAAAAGAATAAAAATGGCTTTTGTACAGCCTGCACATCACTGCCCTGTACTTAAATCACCATGCATACAATACTTATAGCGGAGTCCTTGTAACCAACACCTCAGTGGGTTTAAGTCACTTGTGACTTCAACTTTTAGACTGGAACTACAGATAGCTTCTCCCTAGAGCTATCATACAGTTTAGCTTCAATGTATTCAGCTTTCAGTAATCTCTCCAGCGTTTTATCCCAACACTTTTAATCTGAGACTAACACTAACTCTTCACTAGATATTCTTCCCTTCTTATGAGCAGAGTCAATTCAGCCATCCCATTCCAGGAACTTCATGGGACTGCTCAAAACCAAAGTAAAACTAAAACTAAAAACTTCCCTCTCCAACGTGTCTCCCTTAATCTTAAGAAATAGGAATTTCCAGAAGTTTTAACTAATGCTGAGGCCCCTTTATTTACCATGCTTGGTTGTGAAACCAACTAAGAGAAACAAAAAAAACTGGTGCACCTAACCAATTTGCTCTTAAAACCAAAGCCTTAAAAACTGATTTTAGAAGAAATCTCTATGACTACTCTAATACTTACGTTAGTTAATAACTTCAGACGCACAGAAAACCTATAGGTTACAAACTCAAAAAACAGAAATCTAAACTTACAATAAATGATAATCCATCCCACTGTTGACATTACAGCATGCTAATGCATGACCACAGATACATGTCAGAGTGTTCAGTCCCACTTGTACAGTCCAGTAGAGTGGAACCTGGCTATTTTAAACCCACGTTCTTCTGTATTATCCAAAGGTAAAAACACAAAATGTGAAATTTGGGATGTAACCTGCAGGCAGTGGCTTGTTGTTGAGCAGGGTGTTATCAACCCTTCACTTCTTTGTGGTCACAGGAGACCACAGTCCAAATTGTTTGAAATTTCTTTCACATTTTTATGTGTTGCATCCCATCAGTCCCGCACAGGAATTTTTACACCTCCAGTTATTTTGTCTATGTTACAACCCTCTTTTATAAAACAAATTTTGGAATCAAGGGCTAAAAATCTCTGTAATAATTTTGGATTCTGACCCATTGTTGCAAAACCACTGACTTCATCTATCTCAGCATGTCAGCAATCCATTTTATACCCTATTTGATTTTATTATTCCTGTTGGGTATAAAATGTGCAATAATTTGCTACCCCCTGTTTTACGATATCTGCAAAGACCTAATTTACCTTGGCTGGCTTCCTTCCAGTCATGATTACTGAGTAAGAACATTAGAATTAGAAGCAGGAATCAATCAAAAAGCCAGTTGAGTCTGTTTTGCATTCAATATAGTCATTACTGATCATCTGCCTCACCTCCAAGAGAGATAATAGTTGTAAGAGCTTGTGAGAGATAGAGTGTTAGGCTGAATGAAAAGCAACAACTATGAAACTCAGTGAGAGAGCATAAGACAGTCTGTGTGAAAGGCAGTAACCATGTGACTGTGAGAGGCACAGAAGCAGCCCATAGGAGACGTGGCAATTGTGAGAATCAGTGAGAGAGAAAGAGTTGGCCCGAAGAAGTTGTAGGGATCAGGAAATTAAGGGGAAGGTGAGAGTCAACTTGCAGGAGAGGCAGTGGCTGGGACAATGGGGGGAAAGAGAGAGTCAGCCTGTGTGAGAGGTGGTGAGTGGGACAGTTGGACAAGAGAGAGAGTTGACCTATAGAAAAGGCAATGACTAGAAGAGTCAGTGAGAGGGCAAGAGTTGGCTTTTGGGAGATTTGGTGAGTGGGTGTTAAGACAAAAGCAAAGGCCAAATATGTGGGGGAGTTGATTTATCCACAGAATCTATGAAAATGGAGGATTCTGGTCAAAATTTAGGAGTCACGTTTTATGTGAGATTGACTATTACTTGAGTATATTTGATATAATTTCAAAAACTCAAATAAAGTCATCAAACATGACCTTTTTTTTGACACCATATTGACTCTGTCTGCTTAAACTACACTTCTTTCAATGCATTATTAAAACTTCTCTAAAAATACTCTCCTACATTTCTGATGACTGGCGTAGGCAACGTGGTTTCTAGTTCTCCATGTTCTTGCTCCCTTCTTTAGTGGTTTAACATTTGCTAACTCTTAATCCTCTGGGTCCGTTCTAGAATCTAAGGAATATTAGAAAATCATACCCTGTGCATCAATAATCTCTGTCGAGACCTTGTTTAGAACCTTAATATGTAGGCCATCATAAATTAGGGATTGGCAACCTTTAGCGCATGAAGTTTCTTTAACAAATTTTCTCAGCTGATATTAATTCTTTTTTCTTCCTTACTCTTACTGGCATGTTGCTTCTCATAGAATCCCAACAGCGTGGGAGCAAGTCATTTGGCCCATCATGTCCACACCGACTCTCCGTGGAGCATCCCACCCAGATCTACCCCTTACCATATCCCTGCATTTCCCACCCTAGACACTATGGGCAATTTAGCATGGGCAATCCACCTAAGCTGCACATCTTTGGACTGTTGGAGGAAACCGGAGCACCCGAAGAAAACGCACACAGACATGAGGAGAATGTATAACCTCCACGCAGTCGTCGGAGGCTGGAACCGAACCCAGGTCACTGGCTCTGCTAACCACTGAGCCACCAAGTCGCCCATCTCCTTTGGTTCTGTTTTGTAATTTGTGTCTTCCACCTTAAAGACAATCACAAAATATTTGTTAATTTTTTTTATTTCTCATTATAATTTATTCTATCTCTGCTTCTAAAGGAGAAATCTTTACTTAGCAACACTTCTTTTTCCATGCTTGTACAAACTCTTATAACTTGTTTTCATATTCCTGGTTAGTATTCTTATATACTATTTCTGTTCTTTCTATCAACATTTTGGTAACTCTTTAAAAGCTGTTAAAAATGTTCCCAATCTTCAGGCTTATTACTACACTTTGCAACAATCAAAATCTCTCCTTAAATGTTATCCTTAGCTTTTCTAATAAGCCATTGATGGGTATTTGTTTCTGAGTTAATGGATCACACTTCTGGTGAAGATTTTAAATAATTCCTTCATATTTTTTACTGCTAGTTATTTACCACCATTCCTTTTTAATTTATTTCTCTATCACCTCTAACCAGTTCTTCCATTATACTAATGTAATATGCTTTGTTTTTGTTTAAGGTTCTTCTTGTAGACTCAAGTATGTTCTCATAAACTTAATAATATATTCAACTGCATTTTGATTACATTTTTCCCAAAGGATATTTTTCGATAAAATTACTAATTAACTCTGCCTCAGTACAAAATACCAAAACTAAATAGCTTTATCTCTGTATGGTTCTACCATGCATGGTTCTGTCACAAAACAATTCTACAAGCTCATCCTCCAGGCTACATTTTCCAATTGGATTTTTTCCAATCTATATGAAGAAGAAAGTTTCCTGGACCATTACTTTTGTTACAATCAATTATTTCTTGCTTACTCCTCTGTCCAATAGTCTAACTGCTTTTAAAGGGCCTATAAACTACTCCCAGCGGTATTCACTGTGTAGATGACACCTGTTTCTATTACATTACCATCTCTTCCAATCTTCCACTTCTTCTGAAGTGTTGCAGTGCTAGTTCAATATTCAGTATGCTTTAGTACATATTGCATACATTTCTTATCTGATATATTAAATAGTCCAAGGCCATTGGCTTCAATTGTAGACACTAATTCTATTCCATAGCCACTAACACCAAATATCTCACCAATGCTGTTTCCACATGAACCAGATTACTCACCATCTTGACATCCCATTTGATCCTGCAATGATCCTCTAAGCCCATATTCTCTGGATTAAGACCAGGGACTTCTCACCTGTAATATTGTTGATCACTGCCTCTGCCATAGACCACAGGCTTTGGAAACTCTCATCCACATATTTGTTATCTCCAGACTTAATTTCATTCTCCACAAATTTCAGCTCATCCAAAATTCTGCTGCCCCAAAATCATAACACATTCTAGTCACCGATCATCCATGTGCTCCCTGACTTGCATTGGCTCTCGGGATGGCAACAAGGTGAATTTAAAATATTCTCAAATCCAGCCATGGCCTCACCATCTTTGTGACCTCTAGCCCTACAACTGTCTGCGTACACTGCCCTGCTGTAGTTCTGACATCCTGGGCAGATTGTTCCCCATCATCTCACCTCTGGAAAATGTACCTTCAGATGCTTAGGCCCTATGCTCCAGAATTCTCTCACTAAAATTATACCACTATATCTCTCTTGTCCTTTGTCCTTTCACCTGTCCTAATATCAATTTGTGTCAGATTTTGTCTGCAAATGTACGGGGGAACTGCTTTGGGCTATTTCACTACATGGAAAGCATTGTAATTTTCAAAGATAGTAGGAACTGCAGATGCTGGAGAATCCGAG
>NC_063332.1:154065614-154121425 GCF_021869965.1 Rhincodon typus | reverse complement strand
AAAACTTTGCATTGTCCACCTTAACTTTGTCTCTAACTTTGTGTCAATATGAATTAAAATCGCTGTTCCACTGCCTTTGGTCTCCTTAAGAATGCACTCCCTGAATAACACAGAATTTGGAGGTATTGTTATGATATTATTACTTTGTCCAAATTCTACGTTGTTCAAAAAGTTGTTGTTGATTTCAACTAGTTTTCAAATATCTACGACTTGGATCTTGAACTATTTTAAGAATGCTGCTGACCAAGATGTGGATTTTGCCTTCAGCAGGATATTTTACATGATGCAGCCATGTTTATTTTGGGGTGTTAGGTGGAATGGGGCCCGTGGTGTTTTTAGGCCAGGGTTAGGAGCATGTTGGTTTTGGCAGGGTGAGGGGTTGGTGCGGGGAATTTCAGATCTAGTAACTGGGCCAACTTCAGGTCAGGTTGGTGGGTGAATCGGTGACAGTGCTCTGGGATGATGTCAGGCCAAGGTTAAACTGGAAAGGACCAAGGGGTGTTGGATCGGGTTGTGGGGTGATGTACCGGCGTTGGGCATGTTGAGTGGTCGTTGGAAGGGTGGCAGGTTAGGTCAGGGGGTGAGGGTATTTTGAGGATGGTTGGGGGTAGGGGAAGAGATCAGGCCAGTGATGGCAGAGAGATGGGAGGGGAGTCTGTTTAATATTAACCCAATAGTTTGAGTAGTTTCTTAATCCTCTCACTTTCCCCAGGTATCTATTAATCTTAAATGAGTTGGCACCTTCCAAAGATTTCTTTTGTGTATTATTTATTTGTGAGACATTGCTGGCCAGCATTTGTTGCCCATTCTTAGGTGCCCTTGAGAAAGTGATGTTGAGCTGCTTGAGGCAATTTAGGGACTTTCATCAGAGTTTGCAGATACAGGGCAATTGTCAGCAGAAGCTTCCATTTCCTATCAATTCCCATGGTTGACGTGCAACTCCAGTCTGCACTGTTCTAATGACGAACAGGCCAATGGAATACCTGGGCCAGAATTGAATTTAAAAAGAAAAAGTGTACAATTCTGTGAAGAACAGTGTTATAGCAGAATGTAGGACTGACTTAGGAACAAGGTAAAAATGACTAAGAAAGTAATAAGGCGGGAGAAATTAGAGTGCGAGAGAAAGTTAACTATAGGGCTGAACTTTACTAGAAATTTGCAAAATGTCAATTTTGGAACAAGTGAAGAATGACTAAGAAAGTAATATAGAGGGAGAAAGTTATCTGTAGGCTGAACTTTACTGGAAATTTCGATGAATTTCATGAAAGATTTCTAAATGTGAGCCTCAGTGGATTTTCTCACACTATTCTCTCCATCTTGCCTTGTTGGCTATGTACCACACCTCAATGGCGTCCCGCTCACAATGTCTTCCATCCAGCAATGGCAGAAAAACTTGCCTCCTGGGATTCCTGGCACCACCACCATTTTTAAAGCCCAACTGAGAACCAGGCTAATTTCTATCAGCCAGAAGCTGCTTTTTTGAGAGAACATCGTGGGACGGGAACAAAGAAGAAATACTTCTCAGCAGATAATTGGTACATCTGATACCTCATTGCAAATACATGTGCACATTTGCAAATATATATTGCTATTTAAGTAACAAGTTACCCAGGTTACCTTTCCTTAGTATCACCCCAATTTGGAATCCTGTCTAAGAGAGTACGACTATTATTTTCCTAACACCCAGAATAGCCTGACTTCTTTTCAATGTTCAATGTAGAACCATCATATAATGGAAAATCTTCAAACAGCAACAGCAAAAGCAAATAAAACTCAAAGAATTGCTGCATTTGCTTCTGGAAACAGACAGGGACTTCTTGCTTTTCAATCAACATCAAATTTACAGTTAATGAGTGATCACTGCAATTATCTCTCATCTACTGGAACTGGGTGTTAGTTATGTCCTGTCTGGCTTGTAGTGCCTTACTGCAATGTTGTTATTATGCAGAAGCAGATGTTCCTCCTGCTCAGCTTTCCCTTCTGGGAATACTGCTGCCACTCTCCCAGTTCTTCAGAGTCCATCACGACCCCTCTTGGCCTGCTTGGCTGTAGAGAGCTTGTCATGCTAGGATCAGACCAGAATGATCCAGTCATCACCACCTCATCTTCAGCAGGCCTATTGTAAGCAGAAGCAGAAATTGCTGGAAGAGCTCAGCAGGTCTGGCAACATTTGTCGAGAAAAATCAGGGTAAACTTTTCAGGTCCAGTGACCTTCCTCAGAACTCGGGAGCTGCTAAGATTTTCCAGCAATTTCTGTTTCTGTTTCTGATTTACAGCATCCACAGTTCTTTTGGTTTTTATTTAGATCTGTTGTAGGCTCCACCATGGCCCTGCTGAAAAGAATGGGCAGCATTGTATTCACATTTGGCCTCAGTCAGGAGTTTGGATAATGGAACCATCAGCCATGATTGCAGAGGGCAACCATTGTCTCCCAGTAACTATCACTGTAAGGACTCTTGCTCTTGAAGCGAAGCAGGAACATGGGGGTTCTCATGGGCATAGGTTTCATGTCAGCTCTCAGGGTACCTGACACAGGCCTCAAAGATGTGCTATTGATGATAACAGATGACCTATACATTGAGGTAATGGAACGCTTTTCTGGGAAAGTCAGCTGCATTATTATATGAAAATTTCAATGTGACATGTGTGCAGTCTATTATGCCCTGTGCCTGGAGGATGCCAGCTATATTGGCAATGTCTACTGCCTGGGCAGTTTCATTGACCTAATTATGAAGAAATGAGGTGAAGTGGCATGATTTGGTACAAATTCCATTGGTAATATCCTTGTTATTTATGGGTTGAAGATTGTGAGATCACACACAGGTCTCCAGTAGATCCTTGGAAACAACCAGTGACATAAAAGTCCCCACTTGCCTGGATGATTGCAGCTCTGACAACACTCAAAAAGCTTGACAAAGCAGCCCGCTTAATTGGCACAACATCCATTCCTTCCATTACCAATCCACAATTGCTTGCAATGTGTACCATCTATGTGATGCACTGCAGAAATTCACCATGGCTCCATTGTCAGTAACTTGTAAACTCATGGCCACTTCCACCGAGAAGAACAAGGGCAGCAGATATGTGGGATCACCACCACCTGCAAAATACCTTCTAAGCCACTGTTTACCATGGCTTGGAAACATATCACTGCTTCGGGATCAAAGTCCTGGAATTCCCTCCATAACAACATTGTCGTGTACCTACAGCACATAGACTGCAGCAGTTCAGGAAGGCAGCTTACTACCATCTTCACAAAGGCAACTGGGGACAGGCAATAAATGCTGGTTCAGCCAGCAATACCCATGTCCCACGAATAAATAAAAAATGGTGAGACAACAAGGTGCAGGGCTGGATGAACACAGCAGGCCAAGCAGCATCATAGGAGCAGAGAGGCTGACGTTTCGGGCCTAGACCCGTCATCAGAAAAGGGGGAGGGGAAGGGGGTTCTGAAATAAATAGGGAGAGAGTGGGAGGCGGATAGAAGATGGATTCATCAGAAAAGGGGAGGGTCTAGGCCCGAAACGTCAGCCTCTCTGCTCCTATGATGCTGCTTGGCCTGCTGTGTTCATCCAGCCCTGCACCTTGTTTTCTCGGATTCACCAGCATCTGCAGTTCCTACTACCTCTCCAAATAAAAAATGGTGTTGATTTGAGACACGCTTCAATAGTATTGAGTTTTGATAATTATCGGGGAATGTTATTACTACTCTTCAGATTATTTAATAATGAATTAATCTTTGCTAATCATGTAAATTAGATGTAAATTTAAGTACACTTGCTTTACAATAATCTAAGACAATTTCTCATTTATTAAGCGGTAAAATCAGGGTAAGATATCTAGCACATTTTCCTTTGACAAAAAAGGGAATCTGCAACCCAGTGTTTAAGTTTAATATTATTATATAATGTTCCAAAGGCATGTGATTGCTAACCTGCTCATGAGGTAAGTAACAAATGGCACTGAAACTTAGCTGCGAACAATTGGTGTCAAGTCTCCGCAAAACGTTGTCAGAGTTTGCATTCAGCGATTCAAATATTTTAACTTTTGAATTGAACTAAAGAGAAATGGTGAGATTGAACAGTTGTCTGAGCCAAGTCAAGCTGATGTTAGGAAGACATGGCCAAAAAGAATGTGTAAAAGTGAAGTTCAGTTAAAAGAGGATGACGTCCAGTTGGATCTTTGAATAATATGAAAAGTAGGAACAAGAGCAAAGAAACTTTCAAAAGGAATTCAAGGCCAGTGGGAGGATTAAAATCACATGAGAGGGAGAAAGATCATTGCCATGCACTTTTAGAATGGCAGAGAAAGTGCATCAGCATACAGTTGGCTAGTTCTGGTAACTGGAACATAGATGGCCCACCACTTTTTTCAATCAAATATTTTAGCATATTTCCTGTGATAATTTTCAGAGTGATTTAAAATGCATTTCTGCAAAAGACATGAACCCCTAAGCCAGGAGACAAAATGCTGTTACAGCATTGTTACTCTGGTATGTAATCATTAGGTTGCAGAAAAATGAAATGTTTGGACTGCTGGTGAAAGAAACAAACAGCACTGAAATGACAAGGTATCTGCAATGGGTTTGAACATGAATACTGACAACCAGCAAACAAAAAGGAGAAGAAAGTATTGACATGACTCTGAAGAAATGAACATTTTATGCATAAGAAGATATGAACATCACACTAAGCAACTGATCTGTCTTTTCAAGGGGACAACTCAACCTGAACTGAGCAGATTAATTTTTTTTTAATGCCAATTGAATTGGCCAAAGTTTGGTCAGGATGCTTAATCTGCAGTTATCATTAACAAACAATTGACAAGGCTTTAACATCAAAGGAGCACTGTCATGAATACTGTGCAGTCAGCCAAACTCAACACTTAGCGCAATAACATAACATGAACTCTTTGATCTATCATTCTGAAAGATGGAGCAATTGAGGTGATATAAAAAAAAATCTCCTCCACATATTTGGTCCTCCCTTATGGCAGATGTTGACTCTGCTGTATTGGCTCTGGAGTGTCATGCTCAAGTTAATCTTATTAATTAATGTCAATGGATTATTTGATTAAGCTGGATATCGGACCTAAATCCAATCCTGTCTTTATCATATCTCCAGCAGAAGTCAATGTCTGATTAGGAGGGGAATCCCTGAATGGCATTATGTTCTTCACAACAGGAACTAAATGACCAATTAATTTCCTGTTCTGCCACCCCATAAACATATTTAAATGAAGGACCAGGAAAATGTAATGGTCCATTGAGCCCATGCTTACAGTAATAGCAATAATTTACGCACTACTGTCCCACCCTGCAACTAATGCACCAGTTAAGCAATTTTGTGAGACTATAAACAGAGTTTAAGAAGTGATAAAATTAGAAAAAGCATTGGGAAATCAGTCCCTGAACCTTGAAGGCAATCAAACAAGTTATAGGGCACAAATCATAATGATTGGGAAAGTATTGTGCTATTCATCCACGTTCTGATATGCTAAATATAAGGATGGAATCTGTAGAATTAGTATTAGATTTTATTGTCACGTGTACTGAAGTAGGGAAGTACATGAGTACGGTGAAAAGTGTACAATGTCGCCATTCCTGGCGCCATCTTAACTACAAAGGTATCTATGTACAAAATCTTACGTACAAAGTAGAAAAATAAAGAAACAAAGTTAAAAGTTAAACATTAGAGTCCCTCTTAGTATAAAGTTAAGAAAAAGTTCAATAGTCTTTCTTAAGTGTTTAGCCATGCTGAGTTTGCACTCCCTATGAGGGTTCGATCTCCTCCGCTTTGGCCTGCTCTTGCCACTGCTGCCACAGATGCAGGGCGACCTCCCTCACTGCCACGTTGGGCTCCACACTTCCTGCATTGGGCTCGATCTCCGACCATCAAAGTGCTGATCCACGCCCCCGGGCCACTGCCACGCTGCAGACCCGATGAAGCCGTGATTGCCACCGATGCCTTCACAACCCAACTCTTTCCAGAAGGTAAGTTCAATCTCCCCCGTGCTTACTGCTGCCTCAGATGCTGGAAATGCCGGGGCTGCCATCTGTTGTTGCTGCCGCAGAATCCTTGAGATCCCTCATATCGCCATGTTGGGCTCACACTGCCCGCAATGGTTTGAGCTCCGACACGCTGGGCTCATTCTCCTCCGCACCAATCTCCTCCATGCTGCACAAACTTGCCCACCACAGCAGGTAAGTAGAATAAAGTAAGAAAACAGTGAAAGAAGGAAAAAAAAAAGTAAAAGTGAAGGGAGCAAATGAGCCGCAGGCAGGAGCCCTCATGTTGCACTGCTACTCTGCTTCTTGAGTTGATGTGTCAGGCCATCACAGTGGGCGGAGTACATTTCATTTCATTTGCCTTTGGGGGTGGGGGTGAACATTTTGTGTTATGAGGTCAGGTTCAGAAAGTAATGAGCTTTGGTCATTACCCATCATTCAATGAGTGTGCAGCCCCTTGTAAATGACATAAGTCGCATGAGACTTTGCTTCCAGGGAATGTCCACTCATAAATAGTCACATTGTCAAAAAGTGGCTGTAAATGTGGAACATGAGTTGAGGCAAGCCTCTCTTAATATGCTCACATTACCCTCAGCCTCAGTGATTTCTTCATTAGAGAGCTAAATCTTGGCTGCACTTGTGAACATAAGGGTTAAAGGACTCCTGTTATCTGCTACTGTCCATGATGCTTTACAGGAACGGACAATTAGTTGCAAATATAACTTCTGTCATCCTCTGGACATGTGAACAGCCTGCTTAACTTTAACATGGTAGCCATGTTACTTTTTTTTATTTGATTTGATTTGATTTATTGATCCGAGGTACAGTGAAAAGTGTTGTTCTACATGCTATACAGGCGAATCGTACCATACAAAGTGCATCAGTGTAGCAGAACAGAGTGCAGAACACAGTGTTGCAGCTGTAGAGAAGGTGCAGAGAGAGAGAGAGAGCAACATTAACATCTGAGAGGTCCATTCAATATTCTGATAACAGTGGGAAAGAAGGAGTTTTTGAATCTGTTCGTACGTCTATTCAAACTTTTATAACTTCTGCCTGATGGAAGAAGGTGGAAGAGAGTACAATGGGGGTGGAAGAAGTCTTTGATTATGTTGGTTGCTTTCCGGACACAGCAGGAAGTATAGTTGGAGTCAATGGTTGGGAGGCTGGATGATGGACTGCGCTGTGTTCACGATGCCCTGTAGTCTCTTACGGTCTTGTGAACAGCAGTTGTCATACCACACTGTGATGCTTGCAGATGGGATGCTTTCTGTGGTGCATCTATAAAAATTGATAAGGGTCTTTGTGGACATGCTTAATTTCCTTAGCTTCCTGAGGAAGTAGAGACATTGTTGTGCTCCCTTGACTATCATGTTAACATGGATTGACAAGGACAGATTGTTGGTGATCATCATTCCCAGGAACTTGATGCTCTCAAACATATCCACCTCAGCACCATTGATGCAGACAGGGGTGTGCCCTCCAATCCGCTTCCTGAAGTCAATGACCGAGCGCTTCATTTTGCTGACATTGATGGAAAGATTGTTGTTTTAACACGATGCCGCTAAGCACTTAATCTCTTACCTGTACTCTGTCTTGTCGTTCTGGTGAAACACATATGGGCTGATTGGAAGTGCACATATATTTGCAGATATGAAAGTGTATTTACAATGATGGATTACCTATGTTACCTGTCCTGCCTTCTCTATCCTGAGAAGAAATTTAGGGTGTGTGGGTGGGTCCTGTCTGTGATTTCTCCTTCATCGGAGAGTGGGGGCAGGATACATTTTGTGTTAAGACTTGGTTTGGGTAATGAGTTTTGGCCCTCACTCATCCTTCGATGTGTATGCACTTCCTTGTTAATGTCATGGGTTGAAAGAAACTTTAACTGTAGGCACCACCCTGTCCACCTGAGAGGAAGGGGTATGTATGAATTGAATTCCAGGTCCCATATCCCCCTGTCTCCTTGCTGCAGATGCTGAGCACCAAAGGCAATGGAGTGCAGGTCTGTACATTTCTGGTAGCCACTGGACATTCTGCTGGAGCTGGAGCACTGCCAACCATTCAATGGAAACAGCCAAATGCATGCACATGAGTAAACATGGTACGGATAACATTGGTGGACACCTCCATACTTTGATTCTGTTGTATCTCTGACAAACCTGTCTCCTATTCCTGCATTTGGCTGTGCATTTGTACAAAGTCATTATGGCCGACACCATGAGTCCTGTTCTGCCTGGGGTTGAGCAGGTGCCCGGTCTCAGCAGTCTTCTGAGTGCCAACGGGCTGGGATGTTTCTTCCTTGCCCAGCTGCAGGGACCTTACAGTGATGTACTCCGCAGAATAGTCTCCTGAGTTTATTTAGACAAAGTACTCACCAGACTGAAAATTTCTGATCTGGTAGAGGGGTGCAGGAGACAACCTTGCCAGCGTATCCTCTAAAGGATCTGTGGCTTTTTGCTCAGAGGTGGAGGAGGAACTGATGGGCTGAAGAGTTGGCCTCTTCAGGATGGTGGCTGTGTTGCATCAGAGAGATGAGGTCATTAGTTGTGAGATAGGAAGAAAAGCTTGAGCATCTCAAGAATAAGTTCAGAGGGGTGGCAATGGGATAGCAGTACGGTGAAACTTACTCGTTTATCGCAACATGGAGGATCAGTACCTCTTCCAGCAATGGGTGAGGAGCCAAATGTTGGCCACACCACCAGCACCACCCATTCCGACCCACCCTGCCTGGTTATCAACATTTTCTCCTATAATGAGACAGAAGGAAGGATTGAGTGAGATGCAAGTGGCTGGAAGAATGCTTAAGAGTGGCACAAGACCAGCAGGTGTGGTGAGGTATCCAGAGAGCAGGAAGAATTATGTTTAAGAAGATGATGTGAATGAGAGTCATTGAGTGGAGATGGTGAGAGTTGTAGATCATTAGTCTTGGTGATGTTACTGTGCAGTGGCAGAGTTAGAGGGGGTATGTGAAAGAAGAGAGAAGATGGTGGCACTTATCCTTGAGGAGCACAGAATGTCATTGACCTTCTTGCAGCACTGCTTGGCATTTTCCTTGGTCTGCAGAACAGCATTGACCTGAGCTACTATGTGGGTTCTGGCTGGCTGTGTGGATGGCCCTTCCCTTCATCAACCTGTCGACCAGCACCTCTAGGTCCCATTCTCTGAAGCAGGAATGCAACTTCACTTTCCGTGACATCTCGCTCACCAAAATGGTATGGCAGCACAGCCTGGTAACATTTATGTATTGCCTATCTTTTTTAAGCAATTGAATGGATTTTCTAAACCACATCGTAGGGCTTTAAAAGACGATCATGTTAGCTTGAGACTAGTACCAGAATAAGTCAAGCACAAAGAAAATTAATGAACGACTTGGATTTTTAAAACAACCTAATAGCTTTCAACATTAATTTTACATGGAATCACACTTATATTTTCACATTTATAGGATGAGTTCAACTTCACAAATTATCCTTGTAGGTTTGGAACCTATGTCTTCTGTGTTATTTTTGTAGGCTTCAATCCAGTAACAAAGCTAACACATTACCAAGATAAGTAGTTACTCCTAACCCAAGCCAGTGATGGTTGATTGCGTTTCTGATGCATGAACCAAGTGTTAAGGAGATTTGTCAAGTGGTTCAAATCTCATTTTCTTTCCTGTTTATGGATTATGAAGAATTTATGACATTTTCAAGTTGTTTATCTCTGTCTTATGGACAATGCTTCAAAACAGGAGAAGTGTACCACACTGGAAGGAGTCACTTTGGAATTGGGCGACATTGTAAAATATGTAGTATGAGATCTGCCATGATTTTATGATTTTACAGTTGCTTGTAACATGAAAGAAACAATTGTGACTGGCAAATACAATTGCCACAGTGTGAATCATTGCAATTCTAAGATAGCTGCACATTACTTTTAGGTCCTGCTGCAGGTTATGGATTTAATAAAAATGTAATTAACATGAGAAATCAGAATGTGAACCTTCACTGGTTTAGACAGACGAACGAATGTGTGTGCTTCGAATTACATTATTTATAATTATGCGTTACCTTATTTATTAATTGAGTTTTGATCCATTTGGAAACCTTGTTGCTAGAACTTTCTTTGTAATTAATTATAATGATACAATTTTATGTAGCACTGAAAGGCCATCAAGATCATTTTGCGGTACATTGAAATATTTATTAAATATGAAAAACCTGCTGTCATCTTTTTTTATGTAGACAATAGATTAAATCTGTAAATAACTGATCCATATTTTGCTTGTAAAATGTTTAACTTTTGTCAAAGCTTCTTGCTTGGCTCTAAAACAACAGCACAATAGTTTGATAGCAGGGACAGATTTGGTGAACAGAAGTACACAACCTCAATGTCAATGTAATTTAGTTCAGAGGTTTTAAGTACTATCCCTGGTTTCTGTTGACAATGATGGGGGTGTTATATTGGCTGCAGCAACCCTAAATTATTCCTACCTCTTATTGTTTATCCAGAAAGTCTAGTTGGAAGTACACGTGTGTGGTGAGGACAGAATTGGGTTAGATTTTAATACAGAGTCAAACATGCTTTAGCCACATACCAAAAGACTTGACTTTTGCCTCTGAGACCATAAGTTTGTGTTTAGGTCTCACTCTAGAGCCTGGAGAACATAGTACAGGCTGACAATCCAGTGCTGTTTTTCATCTACTCCCTCAGATAGATCTAAAAGATTGCATGACATTTTTGGAAGAAGAGCATCTTGAGTGGTATCCTGTATTTAAAAGAAGTCATCCAGTTATTGTTGTAGAAACACAAAATGTCAGCCACACAAAAAAAGTCAAGCTGTGTTTCTGGAGAGAGAAATAGCTAAATGATTTAGGCCATTCAGCCCATCTGCACCAGCTCCCTGAATGAACAACTTACTTAATCCATTGTCCAACCTTCTCTCTGACCATTTTTAAAAAAAACAATAGACAGCCCTAAAATAAAACAAAGAACATTGGATGCTGAAGTTCTGAAATAAAACCAGAAATTGCAGGGGAAACTCAGCAAGTCTGGCAGTATTTGTAGAGAGAAAGCATGGTTATAAAAACACAATCCACCCTATTGAATACATTGATTGAGCCTGCCTCTATACCCTCAGAAAGTGCATTCTGGACCCTTACTACTTGCTGTGTGCAAAAGAAAAGTTTTTCATGTTGCTTTTAATTTTACTTTAAATTTGCTCTCTCTTGTTCTTTTTCCTTTCATCTGTGTGTAGCTTGAAGTTTCAACGCACAGAAGGACCAAAAATCATAAAGCAGGAATTCTTTATTACACTGGCATCGTGTCATTAAAAACTGAAGAGTTTAAGTTAAGCAAAGAAATATTTACAGAATTAATATGGAATGGAACCTGTTGTTTACTTTGGGTCAATGAAACCCCTGTCTCCTCTTACTTCCCAAGAGCCCCCCTTCCCCTATAGACACCTATTTTCCCCCAGAGACTGCACCAGCTGCCCTCCCATGTCATCACCACCTACTGGTGGAGGTCCCAGAACAACTGCCTGAGCTCTCCTGTTCAGCACTGTCCCTCACCATTGTCACTTCCTGCTGGAGATTCTCATATATATTGTCTTCCTGGAAGCTTGCTGTCCACTTCTGGATTCTATATCGCTATCTGACTCCATATCATTCAATCCACCACACACCGACTCTTCAGGGACAGCAAAACTCCTGATGGAGCTGCTTGTTTTCACATCATCCATCAGACTTCTGGCCTCAAGCAACAGTTGCAAACCATCTTTTGAGAATGCACACCACCTATTGGTTCAACAACATAGGTGAGGGAGCCCATGTCCTATTGTTTGATGACTGTGTAGGATTCAGGGTTCCAGACATCCTGTACCCTATTCTCACCCCTGAAATTCCAATTTTGGTGGAATACTCTTCAACTGATCGGAAAGTCAATCCTGTCAACCTTGTAATAATTTAAAGATTTTCTGCTCAGTGCTTCTCTCTCATCCTCTTGGACGTCCAACTCGATCAACTCGTGTGATGTTGGTTATCTACTCATTGATCTGGCCATCCCCATCGGAAGGTGCAATGAGCCCGTGGAACTGGTCTATAAGATGGACTGAGTGTTGTGAAAAGAAGAAATAGTGTGGAAAATAGCCCATGAACGAGTGAGGAATGCTTTAATAAACATACACCAGATTCAGAATGTTATTTAATCTCATGAGGCAAGATGCATAGATGGACTGGTAGAGTATGGTTGATAATAACCAAAAGAACTGCGGATGCTGTAAATCAGGAACAAAAACAAAGTTGCTGGAAAAGCTCAGCAGGTCTGGCAGTATCTATGGAGGAGAAAACAGAGTTAACATTTCGGGTGTGATGACCCTTCCTCAGAGGATGCAATACTTTGGCTGAGGCTGAACTAATATCTTTTATAAATTCAACTAAAACCTCCTTCCTCATGTTCATTTTGTCCCTATCAAAAAGCCTAGAATATTGTGTGCATTAGTAACCAACCTCTCAACATTTCCTGCCTGCGTTAATAACTTATGCACATTTTTACCCAAGTCCATCTGCTCCTGCACCCCATTTAGAATTGTGCCTTCTATTTTATTGTGGATTTTAAGTTTTATTTTATTTATATTGTCTTTCCATGCTACCAAAATGAAACAACTCACATTTCTCTGCATTAAATATCATCTGCCATCTATTCGCCCATAACTTGTTTATGTCTTTTGAACTTCTACACTATCCTCCTCATAATTTTACAATTCTTCCAAGTTTCATATTATCTTTAACTTTTGAAACTGTGCCCTATTTTCCAAGGTCAGGTCACTACTGTATTTTAGGAAAGGAAGGCTGTCAATTTAACATCAATGTGACATCTTCTTCAAAGGAATTAAGCAGAACATGGAAAAAGTTGCCAATACTTCAGATTTATAATCACAATTTGACCTGACCTTCATTTACATTTGAATTTTGCAGGTATGGCAGTGAGACAAAAACTTGACAGTCGCGCCATGGAGTCTCTTGATAATGCATTTTTTGAATAGGTTCGGAGTAATTAAGGAGAAACATTGTCAATAAACAATTAGAATAGCATCAATTATTCATCTTAATGGAATTGTTCTCCTCTATGGGGGAGAGAATTGAACTTTCAATTGTGTTTCCTGACCAAGTCTTTCCCAGTCTTGAAGGGGAACAATACACATTCTGAGCAGCAGATGGAGACAAAGTCCTTCATAACAGCATTGAGTTGGCGCTGGGAAACTGAAAGATGGATAAGAATGGACTGAATGCAGTCAAAAGGACTGATGATTGACAGAAATACTGTAAGTTATTACATTACATTCATGTTAACAGTGAAATTTTGTACACAAATTAGGCTATAATATTTACATCAGTGGTTATTTTAAAATGGGGACACTTATTGAGCTGGTTATGGTTATGTACTCTATGTATTCTGACTGGTTATGATGTGAAAGTACCAATCAGTTACAAATTCTCCACATATATAAAGATGTGCTGTGAAAAATCAAGGGTTTTATGACAGTGATTATAATTCATCAATTCAGCGCAGGTTCACAGTTGCTTGAAAGTGAAGTCACAGGTAGACAGGATAGTGAAGAAGGCATTTGGTATGCTTGCTTTTCTTCGTCAGTGCATTGAGTATAGGTGTTGGGAGGTCATTGTTGAGGCTGTACAGGATATTAGTTAGCCCACTTTTGGAATATGGTGTTCAGTTCTGGTCTCCTTGCTGCAGGAAAGACGTCATTAAACTTGAAAGGGTTCAGAAAGGGTTTACAAGAATGTTGTCAGGGTTGGAAGGTTTGACCTATAGCATGAGGCTGAATAGGCTGGGGCTATTTTCCCTGGAGTGTCGGAGACTGAGGGGTGACCTTATAGAGGTTTATAAAATCATGAAAGGCATGGATGGGTTGAATTGTCAGGGTAGGGGAGTCCAAAACTAGAGGTCATAGCTTTAAGGTGAGGGGAAAGATTTAAAAGGGACTTAAAGGGCAATTTTTTCCTGCAGAGGGTCATGTGTATATGGAATGAGCAGCCAGAGGAAGTGTTGGGGCCTGGTACAATTACAACATTTAAAAGGCATCTGGATGGGTACATGAATAGGAAGGGTTTAGAGGGAAATGGGCCAAATGGGACTGGATCAATTTAGGATATTTGGCCAGCATGGATAAGTTGGACCGATGGGTCTGTTTCCATGCTGTACAACTGTTTGACTGGATGTCATTGCCCTGGGAAACCCCTGTAGTGATGTTCTGGAGCTGTTATGACTGACCTCTAACAACCACAGCCATTTTCCTTGGTGCCAGGAATAATTTCAACCTAACTACCAAGACTAGTGGTGTTGGAGGGGTTATTAGTTCGAACTTCTACTTGCATCACATACAGTCCAGATACCTTGGGTTTGTTTATGTTCGTTACTGTGTCTTAAGCAAGTTTATACGTATTTTGCATATATAATAATATATATATGGAAGAACAATTTCATAGCAAAATGTACAGAGTATTGGTGCAGGCAATGTTTGAACACTTTAGTAAGTAGGCATGTTTTCTGTTTTCAGTTTTGACTCGTTCTGCTTTCACTGCAAGGAAACCTGACTACACAAATCCCAACTGGTTGCGTGTTGGTCTTGCGTTTGGAAGCACAATAGCACTATGGGTGCAGGTAAGTAATTCTGTGGAAATATCTGAAGGAAAAAAACGAGCAAGTGTTCCAATGGTCAACACTTTACATTCCTATAATAACTTGATTGTTAAGCTGGAAAACAAATGTATGACATTATAATTGTAGGGCAAATGGGATAAAAAAGCCGGTTTGTGCAACAGACAGATTACTAGTTCTGCTGCCAGTATTCATTTTGGAAATTTAGTGTGATTGGACTGTTTCTGTGCTGTACATCTCTATGACTCTACAACTTCATGTATTGAATGGTGAAAGAAATAGATAAGGGAGAAAGGTACCTGCAGATTTTACTCAGAAAAAATGAAGAACTGTGGATGCTGGAAATCTGAAACAAAAATAGAAAGTTCTGGAGAAACTCAGCAGGTCTGGCAGCATCTATAGAGAAAAACAAAGTTGACTTTTTGAGCCCAGTAACCCTTTGTTGAAACTAAAAATAGCTGGGAAAGGGTGTTATTTATGCTGATGATGGGGAGTAGGGTATAAGTAGAGTACATGGAGACTGGGCCCAGAGAGGAAGAAAAAAAACAGATGGGCAAGCAAAAAGATTGCTGATGAAAAGCAGAGAGGGAGAGGGAGAGAGAGAGTGATAAATGCTAAGCAGGATGTTATCGAGAAGTGTAAATGGTTGAAAATATGTTGGCTATACTGGCTAGTGTTCTATTCTCACCCCTCTGTAAACATCAGCTCATGCCTATAGTCTTTCCAGCACTAAGTCCTACAAACCGAACACTGATATCCTTGCTGACATACACTGACATTTAGTCTTCAAAAAATGTAAAATCTGTATCCTTGAATTTATGACCATCCATTGCCTTGTCGCTTCTCCTCCACCCTCACAGCTTACTGCTCCCCTTCCCATCTCACCCAATCAGTTCCACTGTCTGGCTTCATGTATATCCCCTGCACCCATTTTCAATTCACATGTGATTGTGCCTTCTTCTGAAGAAGGGTCCTGACCTGAAACATTAACTTTCCTGCTCCTCTGGTGCTGCCTGGCCTGCTGTGTTCCTCCAGCTCTAAACAGTGTTATATCTGACGCCAGCATCTTCAGTTCTTACTATATCTGATTATGCATTCAGCTGTGTAAACACCACACTCTGGAATTCCCTTTGTAAAACTTTCCACTTCTCAACATCCTACTTCTTCTTTCAGAACCATCATTTTAACAAATTTTGGTTGCCTCCTCTAACATCTCCTTCTTTGCCAAAAGTCAAATTATTTTGATTGTGTCTCTCAGCTCTTTGAGATGTTTCTCTATGTTAATCACTTCAAATTTTTTGTGTTTTTACAAGTATCCATGGAAACTGATCTCTGCATCAGTCACTGCCTTCAGGAGGAAAAGAAAGGAGAAAGAAATAAAAAAACAAATCATTCCGAACTATTCCCAGCAGAAAAATAAAAGTGGTACATCTCTAATTTGTATTAAAAATAATCCTGTGATGAATAATTCAGATTTTAAAGTTTCTCAAATGTTAGGAGAAAGAAGAAAGGATCTATTATTAGGAATATCCCAGATTAATGTTATCCCAGAACCTGATGTACAGGGGTCAGCCTGAACATGAAAATGCCACTTATACAATGGTTTAATTCTCACTATCACAGGTGATTAAGAATCATCAAAACTGCTTCATATGGACTGCATATAATGTCGACTCCTTCATTCCATGTGACTCTACAACATCCTTGATCTAAACTGATATTATTTCAGAATTTTCCTCACTGCTAAATAGAATTCAGTTTGAAACTGATTTAAGCAGCCCCTTATGAATTTTGCCCCTCTGTTTTCGTAAAGTTTGGTCAGAGTTCATTCCCTCTCATATTATCATCTTCCACTACACTTCAGCAGCTTCATGCAATACATCAAATGATGTCCAGTAAATTATAGCCTCTATAACTGGCATTTTGTAAAAGACCAAGTACCCATTTATATAATACTGAAATTGTCACAGTTCTGGTATGAAAACTCAGAAGATAAAATCTGTATGATTCTGTAATCTATCATATTTATTGTAATTTCCTTGAAGTCCTATAGCCTAGAAACTATTGACAATATTAATGCGAAAATGCTTACATGTTTGTATAACTTTGCCCTGTTGGGTATTTTTAAAGTGATATTAACCTTTAAGTAGGTAAATGTCTCTGCTGAATTAAAAAAAAAGTATCATATAAATGCATAAATCATTTGCCTGCAGAAAACGCTAACAGTGATTTCTAGGCTCATATTATGTTCTTGCTTCCAAGTAGATGGTACTAAATGATGGTTACAACAATTTATTTCCTAATTAACTGTGGATAATTAAAGTTTAATTTCAATGCCTGTCCAGCATTGTGCTGCTGGTTTGGATGAGGTTGCTTAAATGCGACTGGAAATTGCTTTATTTGTTGACAGTGTTATGCACATGTATGGGTATAAGGTTGTCAGCATGATGCAAAGACCTGTAAAGTTAAACTCTGTGTGTGGGAATAACTAAAACAAAGTTATCTGGAAATTTATAAAACATCGCAGTTCAATCAAACAAAAAAATAATGACAGTACAGTCTGGTAAATATGAGGGTATCGGTTTGAAAAGGATTGATGAGGATTTTAATTTCTGAATGTACTTCTTTATCCCTTGTTTTGGTGGCTGAATGATGGTCTACTTGACCTTTGAACATACTGTCATAGAGTGACCACAATGTATTAACTACTTACGATCAGGAAATCAGTGCAGAAATAAGGAAATACATTTTATGGAATTGCTTCATAACTCTAAGTATAAAATCGGAAGGCACCCATACTTTTCTCAATGTGTCTAATTCAACCTTGATTGGTTTTGGCTTTAAATGCTTGTGAGGCCAGTTTTGGTATAAACAATTTGAATGGTAGTCAACGCAAAGTCCCACATATCGACATTGTGAATGAAGATGATAGATTACGGGAAGATATCTTTTTTCTGGCTCGTTCATTTTTGAAAGGATATATGCGTCTCTCTTTGGATCAATTAATCAATTATCCTGTCGAGTCCAAGGTTCTTCATAGATCAGAGAAAAACAATTTGCTTTTGAAGTGCAAAAGGGTTGTTAAATTAAGCAAGGTCCATATTATCGTTTAAAGAGAACTGAGTTGAATAGAATTAAATAGATAAAGTGCAAGAGAGACCAAACTCAAATTAAGAAAGAGAGAATCCAATGCAAATGTCTCATTCTCTGAGAACGAGAAGGCCTTTTGGATGTGACATGCATGAGCAAAAGCTGGGTACTCAGACAGCAGCAAAGACTTAGTCAACATGATTGAATCAATACTCAGTCAAATGGAGAACTACTTTTCCTGTGGACATTGCATCTGAAACATAAAACGCAAGATCAGGTTAAAGAACTCAGTACTAAAGCAGACTGTTTAACAGTGGAATGTTTAGTCAGACATCTGCTCCTTGGCTTTCCAAAAATGTGATTGCCCAGTTGTAAAAATCAGTCATGCTGGAATGGTTCTAAACATTATAATCTCTGTGTAGTACACAACTGAAAAAGAATGCAATATTATGCAAATAAGAGTCTGGAAGATATATCCAGGCGAGTTACTTGATCCTTTACACAAGATAGTTTTATTCATTCCTGCCAAATTTGAAAAATTTACATTTTCCGTATTTTTTTTTAATCTGCTACATGTTTGCCCACTGACTCAACCTATCTGCGTACCTTTGGAGAGTCTCTATCGTCTCTTGACTACTTACTGTCCTGCCTATCTAATGTCACTGACAAAGTTAGTTACCATAAATTCAGCATCTGCAATCATGTCATTGGTAAAAGTAAATTCACCATAACTCCCAGACAGGTCCTGTCTCATTTTGAATGGTGCTTTAACCTAAAGGTCATCACACCTCAGGTGAGGGGTGAAGCCAAGAGGCAGGAGCATGGTGACGTCAGCTGGTATGGGAATTGAAGCCACACTGTTGGATTGCAAACCGGGAGACCAGCCAACAGCGCTAACTGATCCCCCCAAAGACATTGACATTTATTGTAAATAATGAAAAAGGACCCAATTATCCTAATCACTGTTTCCTGTTTGCTCTGTTCATGCTAACATGTTACCCCCTACTCCAGTGCTGTTATCTTGTGTTGCAACATTTAATGTGGCATTCAGAAATGAGATCCAAGTATACCATATCTACTGGCTCCCTTTTAACAACATTGCATGTACCTTCTTTAAGAAAACTCTAATAAATTAGTTAAACATGATTTCTGTTTTGCAAAGCCATGTTGACTCTGTTTGATCACGTAATAATTTTCTAAGTATCCCAATATTACCTTTTTAATAATAAATTCTTGCAATTTTCCTAAATCTGGCCTACAGTTTCCTTCTTTTTTAAATAAAGGTGCTACATTAGCTAAGTTTTAGTTGTTGAAACCCTTCAGAATATAAGGAATCTTGGAAGATTATTAACAATGCATCTACAATCTCTGCATCCACTGTTTTTACAGACCTGGGATTGCAGGCTATCTGATTCTGGGAACTTGTCATCATTTAGGTCTAATAGTTTGTCCAGTACCTATCTGTGTGTTCATGGTGATTGTTATAAGTTCCTTTCTTTCTCATTCACTCTAAGATTTTTAAGAATTTTGAGAAACTTTCCACATCTTCTATATTGAAAGCTGACACAAAATATGTGTTCAATTGCTCTGCTATTTTCTTGTTCCTCATTATCATATTGCCAGACTCATGCTCTCGAGACCAATACAAGCTTCAGTTACTCTTTTTGTATTTGTAGAAATATTTCTGGAAACTCTCTCAATTTGTTTTGCGATTACTAGCTATTTCTGTTTCAAACTTAACTTTCTCCTTCTTTATTAACTTTTTACCTTCTTATAATGGCTCCTAAAATTGAGTTAATCTTCTGAACCAACTTTGCAGATTCATGTAGTCTTTCTTTCAATCTGATATAAACCCGAACTTCTTTATTTAGACACATATGATGCATCCATCTGAAGGAATTTTTAACTTATTTACCTATTCTTCAGTTATATCTTTAAAAGTGCTTTTGCTCCAAATTTATCACTGGCCTTAGTTATGTTGCTGCTAAGGATGTATTTGAATTTACAAAAATGATATCATTGGAAAGCGTTTTTCCTTTCGCAATAGATTGAAAATTGTGTAGTCCACATTGCCTCCAAAGTGAGTTGGGAGGAAGAGTCCCTGTGCAGAATGCCCCTCTCTGGTATCAGCTTAGCTTCAAACTGCAGCTTACATGGTAACTCTGGTATCCTTGTTAAGCATTTTCTAATCAACCTGTTCAGAGATGTTATTTCACACTTCTGGAGCAAGTAAGACTTAAACCCAGGTCTCCTGACCCAGAATCAGGGACACTACCACAAGAGTCCTAGAGATAGTAAGAACTGCAGATGCTAGAGTCTGAGATAACAAGGTGTGGAGCTGGAGGAACACAGCAGGCCAGGCAGCATCAGAGGAGCAGGAAAGCTGATGTTTTGGGTTGGGACCCTTCTTCAGAAATGGGGGAGGGGGAAGGGAGCTGGGAAATAAATAGAGAGAGGAGGGGTGAGGCTGGGCAAGGTAGGTGCAATGGTGATAGGTGGATGCAGGTAGGGAGTGGTGGGGATTGGTCAGTCGGATGGGTGGGGCGGGTAGGCGGGAGAGAAGATGGACAGGTTTTGTCAGGTCAAGGAGGCGGGGATGAGACGAAGGGTTGGACATGGGATGAGGCCAAGGATGGGGAGATTTTAAAACGGGTGAATTCCATGTTTAGGCCATCGAGCTGTAGGCTCCTGAGGCGGAATATGAGGTGTTGCTCCTCCAGTTTGTGTGTGGTGTCATTGTGACACTGGAGGAGGCCCAGGATGGACATATCACCCAGGGAGTGGGAGGAGGAGTTAAAATGTTTGGTGACAAGAAGGTGTTGCTGTTTGTTGCATACAGAGCGCAAATGCTCCATGAAACTGTCTCCAAGTCTACATTTGGTTTCACTGATGTAAAGGAGCAGTGGATACAGTAGACTAAGTTGGAGGATGTACAGGTGAATCTCTATCTGATATGGAAGGTTTGTGTTGGGCCTTGGATGGAGATGAGAGGAGACGTGTAGGGGCAGGTGTAGCACTTCCTGTGGTTGCAGGGAAAGGTGCCAGGGGTGGTGGGGTTAGTGGGGAGTGTGGAGCGGACGAGGTAGTCGCAAAGGTGAGCGGTCCCTACAAAAGGCAGATACGGGTGGGTAGGGAAATATCTCTTTGGTTGTGGTGTCGGATTGTAGGTGGCGGAAGTGGCGGAGAATGATACGTTGGATGCGGAGGTTGGTGGAGTGATATGTGAGGACAAGGAGAATTCTGTCTTTGTTGTCTTTGGGGATGTGTGGGCAGAGGTGCAGGAAATGCAAGAGATGCGATTGAGGGCATTTTTGATCACCAGAGGGGGTAAGTTACAGTCCTTGAAATAGGAGGACATCTGGGATGTCCGGGAGTGGAACGCCCCATCTTGGGAGCAGATGCGGCAGAGACGGAAGAATTGGGAGTAGGGTATCGCATTCTCGCAGGAGGGTGGGTGAGAGGAGGTGTAGTCCAGGTAGCTGTGGGAGTTGGTGGGCTTGAAATAGATGTCAGTTTCGAAGTGGTCACCAGAGATGGAGATGGAGAGGTCCAGGAAGGAGAGAGAGGTATTGGAGATGGCCCAGGTGAATTTGAGGTTGGGGTGAAAAGTCTTAGTAAAGTTGATAAACTGTTCAAACTCCTCGGAGCATGAGGCAATGCCGATACAGTCATCAACGTAAAGGAGGAAGAGGTGGAGGTTAGTGCCAGTATAACAGCAGAAAAGGGACTGTATCTGTTATCTTAATTCTGGTATCAGAATCACCTCAAATGGCTCTAGTTTGCAGTTTCAATGTAGTCTATTGTTGAGGAGAATACTGAAGAGCAAATGGCTTCTTGGTCTTAATGTGATGAGGGATTGAAATAAGTGGATTTCCAATAATATGACTTGGAATAGTAAGTAAACAGGAGTTTAAAAAGATGCTTGTACATTTGGCCCTAGTTATTTTGTGCTAGCCAAATTATCACCTTCTTCAGGTGAAGGTCCAGAGATTTGAATTAATGATCAGAAGGCTGGAATTCCCCATACCACATGAGGACTTGGACTTAATCCAGTTTATTTAATTAACCATTGTTCGTTTTTTAAAAATGCTGCAATGACATTTAGGGAAAGAACCTATGCTTACCTGGTCTAGCCCATATGTGATTCCAAACCCATATCAATGTGGTTGATTCTTTACTACCCTCTGAAAATGCCTAGCAGGGGACTCAGATGTATTATAGATGGTGGCTCACCACTAGCTCCTAAAGGTTAATTTGAGATGGTTATCAGGACATAACATTATAGCATTGACATATGGTTAGCATACTATTTCGATCTGATTTGTTCTTTGCTTGTGATTGAATTATAGAATCTTTCTGTTTGGTATTGGTGTTATTTTATCAAACTGAAAAATGAAATCCTAAAAGAAAATCAACACAGATACGCAAAGCAATGTTGTACATGGCTGCTGTTAACTTAAATGAAAAGAAAACACTTTTGTCTCTAATTCCCAGGTTGTGAAAATAGGCAGCCTGCTCGAGGGCCTTTTACAATGTTATGCTTCATCCATTGTGCGTGAG
This sequence comes from Rhincodon typus, assembly GCF_021869965.1. NCBI lineage: Eukaryota > Metazoa > Chordata > Chondrichthyes > Orectolobiformes > Rhincodontidae > Rhincodon > Rhincodon typus. Next base: position 154,099,110 of record NC_063332.1, on the reverse strand, counting down.
TTTCTCTCTGCTGGGAACTGTTGGCAACACAGTTACTTTTTTCCTTCCCTGGTGGGGATTTATTGGCATCTGCACAGCACACCAGTGATCTGACTTGAGCTAGTTAACTCCCTTTCCACATCTGGCTTATAGAGAACAAGGCCCCTACCTGACGTTACCTTGTGTATGATATGGAACTAAGATCCTACTTCACAGCATCAGTGCCAACGTATCATAATCAAAAGGGATTTAGTGTGTTGATTCTGTATTACAAAAATGGCTCGTCATTTTTCCTACTTTTGACGCTATATCGTGCCATTTCTAATCTAGCCCAAATGTAATTTATTCTGCATACTTGAGTGAGTTATCAAGTTACAACCATGGCTCTATGACTCTAAGCGGGTGCTCCACTACTTGAATAGGTAGTGTTGTTTCAATAGGTCTCTTGGCAGAGCAGCCAACCCACAACATGACGATAGTGGAAATCTATCACTTATCAGATGTAAGAAGTGGTTGGTCGTTGCTAATTATAGTACAGGATCTTTGGCGACCCAATGGTTATTACGACGGAGCAAAGTATGGGAGAGGGACGGAACATTTGGAAAAAGGACTATGATTCATTGTTCACATTTTACAGGATGTTAGTTATGTACAATTTATTTTGATGTAAATAAGGTATAAAATGCAGTTCGAAACATCAGCAAAACAAAATAAAAATCCTCTGTTTTTCAACCCCTTCACAAATACCAGTGATTCTCTCCCCTTCCCTGTAAACTGGCTGAGACCAAACAAGGCTGATCACAATCTTTGACCAGCCTCGATCGAACATGAGATTCTGACCATATATTTGCACTACCATTAAGGACTCTCATCTCTACATTTTCCAAATTCATCTAACCTTAGCTGTCTTCCAACGAAACCTTCATCCACGACTTTGCTACCTGCAAGTTTGACTATTTCAAAACATACTTCTGATCAACCTCCCATCTTCTACATTCTGTGAATTTGAAATTATCCAAAGTTCTGTGGTTTGTGTCTTCACTCACACCAAAAGGATTTGGGGAGGAGTGGCATAATGCTAATGTCACCAGTCTTGGGATAAGACCCAGGCTTATGCTCTGGGCAGAGATAGTAGGAACTGCAGATGCTGGAGAATCTGAGATAACAAGGTGTAGAGCTGGATGAACACAGCAGGCCAAGCAGCATCAGAGGACAGGAAGGCTGACGTTTCGGGCCTAGACCCTTCTTCAGAAATGGGGGAGGAGAAGGGGTTTCTGAAATAAATAGGGAGAGAGGGGGAGGTGGATAGAAGATGGATAGAGGAGAGGATAGGTGGAGAGGAGACAGACAGGTCAAAGAGGCGGGGATGGAGCCAGTAAAGGTGAGTGTAGGTGGGGAGTTAGGGAGGAGATAGGTCAGTCCAGGGAGGACGGACAGCTCAAGGGGGTGGGATGAGGTTAGTAGGTAGGAGATGGGGGTGGGGCTTGAGGTGGGAGAAGGTCTAGGCCCGAAACGTCAGCCTTCCTGCTCCTCTGATGCTGCTTGGCCTGCTGTGTTCATCCAGCTCTACACCTTGTTATCTCTTATGCTCTGGGCACATAGGTTCAAATTCTACCGAGCACTAATATCCTCTACATGACTTACTGTCAAATGGTGGTTGATAGTACCTCTGTGAAGTGCTTGGTGATCTTTTACTACTTTAAGTAAGCTACGTAGACACAAGTTTTTATTGTTGTTATGATAATATACAGAGGTAGCTGCAAGATTTCTAATGAATGGCTAAGTGTATAATGTATATGTATGAGTTTCCCACAAGTAGTGAGCAGCAGTATGTTTTCATATGTCTGAATCAAAATGACAGCTCCTGCCCCAGCAGACAGCTGTGGCAAAGAAGTGAGTGATGTGCAAGGTAAGTCCAAACTTTTGAGGTGTGGGAATGATTGGTAACACTGTATTTACTGCCCAACCCTCATTTCCTCGAGAAGGTGGTGGGTGTTTTCCTTGAACTCATCACTACGCAATAATAAATCATTCCAACACCAAGACCCCAACCTATTATTTTCAACTGGTTCTGAGGATTAATGTAGCAGAACTGTCCTAAGTGAATTGAACTGAGTCAGCAGTGAATACATCAGTTTGCAAGCACAGCAGTTTCTGAAAGAAATGAATTATCTTTTTATCCCCACTTTTCTTTAATTGAAGGGGAAAAAGACTCTTTCCTAAACTTGCCGTGTCACGGACTGTTCTGGGTCTCCTGTACGCTTTCGTGCAAATAGAATGAAAAACAGCGTTTGCCACAGGCACTACACAACATTCAGATATTTATCAACACCACTGAAGCTTTTGCAGACAATGGCTGTTTTTGTAATTTCAAATGTAGATTACCATTTATCAAAATGCACTCTGCTTGTTATAACCATTCAGTGGCAGCAGTACTAAAGCAGAACCCTCACTACACTGTGGAGGAGCAGGGCAAGTATCTGAAAGCAGGGACAGATCTCTAATAATATAGAATGAAACTGTCCTTATAAAGCAGGCAGAGTAGAAGCTGGCGTGGGTGGTCAGATTCTTTGGTGTACGGTTACTAGTAAATCCACTCTGCTCCACATGGAGTACAAAATATTGCATTCTCAATATTTGAAAGGTTCCTCTTAGGGGGCAGTAACTCCAGGATTTCAACACTCATCGCACTTGTTCTTTCTCTTTCATTTGACTTTTCTTCAATATGTCTGAAACTAGGGTTGCCAAATCTGGTTGCATGTGTTCCAGGAAGTGTCACCACATGACCTCCTGCCTCTCCCCGCCCCATTACCATCCTCCTGTGATTGGTCATTTGCCATATCCGTCCTCACGGCATGTCATCTTCCCAAGCCAATTGGAAAGCAACTAAGTTTTCTGTTAGCTAATTAGATGAATGTTGACTGGCTCTCAGCCTTTATTTCCATTTCAGATATTTCTAGAACTAATAAACAGGCTTGCACAAAGAAAGTTCAATGAGAAACATTATTTCAATGCTCTTATCAGTTTTCCCTGGGCTACTCACACCAGCATCCAGGAGATTAATCTTTAAATACATCGGCAACCCTATCTGCAACACATCTTCCTTTTCACAGCTTGTGTTAGAAGTAATCCTCACACAGGACAGGCATGCCAAGCCAATAGTATCTCATGCAGGTGCAAACTCTGGGCACCTTGCAGATTACAATCCAAGCAATATGACACCATTCCATGATAAATGTCACTTGCATGAAACAACATCGAAAAGAAGGCTTTAACTCTTTCCATCTCATTGACCATTTCAACCATTTCAACCCGAGTAGGTGAATGAAGCAACAAATGGTGCTGAGCTCCACAAATCAAAAGGTTATGAGTTCGAATGCCTCAGTTTGTGCTGTAATATCTGAGCTCAGGTAAGACTGTAGTTGGCACGTTAATGTTTATTCAATGCTCTTTAGCTAATGTGGAACTAAATAAAGCAAAAGTCAACTAAGGTTCTTCTCCTAGGAAACACAAATGACTGATGATTTATGAGAATGGAATTCAGTCAAACTGCCATGTTCCACTTCAGTAAAATAATCCACAAACACCCAATGAATAGCTTCAAAAATAAGGAATGACTTGTTGGACAAGGTATCAAAGTCTGCTAGTACTCGGGAGATGCATCAATGAAGAATTAGCACGTTGAATGGATGAAAACAATACATTGCAGCTGCAATTTGTTTAACTGGAAGCTTTCTAATTTATAAATAAAAAATGTGGGAGGATTAACAATTGAAAAGTTTAATCTAGAATGCTAAAAAGAGAAGAATATTGCTCGATTCTCTCAATCTTTTGAATATTTTATCACATTCACTTGAAATCTACTTGGCAAATTGGCTTTTGCTAATGCTTTTTTGCACGTTGTGAAAGCTGAAATGTTCTATTTCTGTAATGAAACAAACTCTGTCCTTGCTGCACAAATGCAGAGGTATTGTGTCCCCTTCTTTCATGTGTATTCCTAGAATCTGGCTGTCAATCATTAAGTGCACTGTAATTCCTGGTTTCACTGGAGACTTAGCCTGATGATTCAATGCTATCAGATATGTGAGGGCTAAAATAGTGATGGCTTATTCCCACCTGTCAACTCGTCACTGTACTTAATAGCTGCCTAACATTTTATCAAAATTCCAGAAAGAGATGATCTGCCAGGTGTTCCAGAATTTGAAGAGTAAAACAAGGGAGTGTAATGATGGCAGAAGCAGAACACTACAAAAAAAAATGCACACAACTTACCACAAGATAAATTCTAATCTCTTGAGTTGAAAATTGAGAAATATATGTTTAATGGTCTTTAAGGTGAATCAAGTGGGAATGTATCTTAGCCCCAATCTTTGAAGTCCCTCCCAGACTGCAAGGTGTACCAATTTCTGTTTCCCATAGCAACAGACCTGTGGCTTTTCTGAGTGAAATTGCCAAAAGTGCCCAATTAGGAATGGTTTTGTGCAGTGGGTCCACACCTACTGAGAATTAAGTTTTGAGTTGAATTCACATTGTACTCTTATAGCCGGCAATGAGATACTTTTATCCCAAAAAGTCTGAATTGTACGAACAAAAACAGAAGTTGCTGGAAAATCTCAGCAGGTCTGGCAGCATCTGTGAAGTCAAAATCAGAGTTAACATTCCTGGTCCGGTGACCCGTTCTCCTCTGAATTGTACAGGTATTGCTGTTTCATCTTATTGCTGAAGTTTTCTTTCGTTATTATGGTGGTAGAAATTTCTCTTTGAAAAACCCTTGGTTTAGTGTAGAGCATATCCTAGGCAGGGAGAGCTGTGGTCAGATTCTGAATAAAACCCTGGATCAGTCAGCACTAACTGTAACCTTAGCATCTGGAGAGGGAGAAACAGAGTTAATGAGCTCTCTTCACAGATGTTGCCCAAGCTCCTGAGAGTTTCCAGCATTTTGATTTATTTTAGAAGTCAAAGGCCCATCTGGGCAATCTGTGTTGAAAAGAATGAGTTCAAATTTTTTTTCAGATATATTGAGGAATATGGTGGACCTTAGAAAAATAGTCATGTCCTGTTTGTGAAGGAAGAGAATCAGTCTCCTTTCTTTTCTGAAGCAGAAATCAACTTCTATCACTTGTCTCTGCCCCAATTTGAGAGACATTTCGGAGGATACTCGCAGTTGTCTGGCTCCTTAGATGTCTAGATTTCATGGGGAACCAAACCCATGAGCAAATGTTTGCAAAGTGCCCGATGATTGAGTAAAAGTAATTGTCACATTGAGGCTGATCAAGGAGTCATAGAGATCTACAGTACTGACAATGGCTGTTAAGTCTGTGCCAACCATAAACAACACCCTAACAATTCTAATCTCATCACTTGGCCCTTGGCCTTATATGACTTGCATTACAAATGTACATCAAATACTTCATAAATGTTATGAGGGTTTCTTTCTCTATCACACTTACAGGCAGTGAGTTCCAGATTCCTACAAGCCCTTCTGTCAAAAACAATTTACTCACATCCCCTCCAAACCTCCTGCCCCTTGCCTTAAATCTATGCCCCTCGCGTTATCCATCCAGCTAGAGGAAGTGTTTCTTCTCATCTGCCCTGTCTATGCTCCTCATACTTTTATATGTCCCTCCCTCAGTCTCCTCAGCTCCAAGGAAAACAATCAGAGTCTGTCCAATCTCTCTTCATAATGAAAACTCTCCTGCACAGGCCAAATCCTGGTATATCTCCTTTATATCCACTAGAATGCAAGCACATCCCATCTCCTCATTGGCTGCATACAGACAGAGGATCGTATGCTGTCATTTCTGCCACCTCCAGTGAGATGCCACCACCAGACACATATTCCCGTCCTCTCACTTGTCAGCCTTTTGCAGGATCGTTCTCTTCGGTCCAAGGCATACAAAGCTAATGGTCAAATGCTGGAAAATGGGATTGGAATAGTTAGGCAATCATTTTTGACTGGCACAGACTCGATGGACCAAAAGGCATTTTCTGTGCTGTGATCTCTATGACTCTATGACTCTGTTATGCCCTGGTCCACTCCTTGTCCATTCCCAACACCTCACCACACCCCCACAACACCTTCCCTTGCAATCACAGATAGTGCAACATTTGCCATTTCCTTCCTTCCTCCTCACCATCCGAGGACCCAGACACACCTTTCAGGCTGAAGCAGTAATTTACCTGCACTTCACTCCATCTAGTCCACTGTATTCACTGATCACAATGTGGTCTGCATGGCCCTGTCACAAAATGGGCTGTTTTCATCATTACCAACTCATTTTCACCTACTAATAGAGCCTATTAGCAGCTTTTCTTTCTCCCCAGCTCACCATTACTGACAACCAAAACAGAAATTGCTGGCAAAGTTCAGCAGCTCTGGCAGCATCTGTGGAGAGAAATCAGAGTTAACGTTTTAGGTTGTGTGACCCTTCCTCAGAACCATTACCCATTCCATTGTCTACCTAAGTGCTCTCTCTCTCTCTGGCCTCCATCTCCACCTCCATCCCTCGCACCTTCCAGCTTCAGCATGTATACCACCGTTTCCTAGATACTATCAGTTCTGGAGAGGGGTCACTGGACCTGAAATGCTAATTCTGCTTTCTTTACACAGATGTTGCCAGATCTGCTGAGTTTCTCCAACAATTTCTGTTTTTGTTTTAGATTTCCAGCATTCACACTTCATTGTTTTGTTTGAGCATACACAAAGGGTGCCTTCAGACATTGGTGAGGTATGTGATGAGTTGGGCAAATAAGTGGAGATAGTTGGTCCTGGAGAGATACTTGTCTTCTTCTTGGCACCTTGGCAGTTAGGTGCTGAGTCAGAGCATCTACTGGAGACCTTCTCAACTTGCTACCTGTTTAGGCTCTTAAGTGGCCAGTTAACTCACCACCGGCCCAATTACCTAATTTCCTGGCAGACTGAGGGAGCAAAGATGTCAGGAAGGGGTGGCCTGTATTTGTCACAATCTGGGACCAATTAGGGGCAGAGATGTGGACCAATGGATAGCCCCTGAAAGCCAGTTCCCTGTCCATGCATTAGACAGCATATCTCCTCCCATTCTACAAAACACAAAATAAAAGACTTACATTCTCACTGTTGGATCCCATGAAGATTATGTCCTCCAGGGATGATCTCTAGGACCTAGAAATCATTGTATTCTGGTTGGCTGGCAGCCCTGGTGAGACTGCATCTCAGCATTGATTTGCTGGCCAGCTCTGAACCACCTGACCTGAATTTGATCTAGCAAGCATTCTCAGTTGTGGTGGGGAGGTAGAGAGTCAGTTATCATTGAACATGCCCACCCCTACACACTGAGTTGAGCACTAAATCTTGGCCACACCTTCTTGACGTTTAATGACTATTTGTGGTGGGAGCTCTGGTTAAACTTCCTTCTTCTCTCCCCAGGGTTGATGACACCATTGTAAAGTGCTTGCTGCTGTCTTGTTTGAAATTAGCTGAGATTAGTCAAGACCAGAAAATTCACGCTCAGTGCACCACCACACACACTGGGTTTGATTTTCCTACTGGAGTACGCCCACGAGTGGTGCGATAATCCAGGTCAGAAGTTCTGTCAGTCATGAAGGCCCAGATGATAACTTTAGTGGCAAACTGCATTTGGGAAACAACCATTCAGGGCTACCTGGAACAATGTAGGACCTGGTTTCATGATGGAGTCATATTAGGAGAATCCAGCACAGTTATGCCTCAGCCTGACTTCCTGGGACATGGATGAGCAGCCCTACTCCTTCTAGCCTTATAAAGATATAATTCCTCTTCAACCTGAGTGCCAATTGGAACTGCAATGCGTGGGCCCAGTACTGGCCACATAGTTAGAGGGCCCCTTATTGCAAGTGAAATGACTTACTGCAGGCCTCAGCTTTATTGTCTGGCCAGCCTTGTGGTAGCCCCAGAGGTACAAGTCAGCATTAGGAGCAGCGGGGGAGGCTAGGTCATAAACACATCCTCCGTCATTTTCTTCAAACTATTGCTTTCTGTCCACTGAGTAGGAAACCTCAAAGCTTCCCCATTAAATCTATCAACTGAACAACTGTGAAAAAAAATGTGAGAGCATTTAAAGCAGCAGACTTTAGCAGAGAACTACTAGCAGATATAGCATGAATTACTCACCAATTCAACTATCAAGAACTTAAACATGATACTTCCAGATTAATTTGTAAAAGAACAAATTTTACGCAGATATGTTCCTGGTGCAACATCTTGCCTTCCAGGAGCATACATTCAGAAAAGTAGTTCTGGGCTGATCAATTCTTTTTAAAGGACTACTTTAAAAAATAATACCATAGCTGAAACAGGACTGATACATTTGTTGTGCACACTATGGATTATTCATGCTTTCTCTGTTCTCCAAAATATTGAAGTTTCTAAGGACTGAGCTGATAACATAAAATGTTGGAAATTTGCACATATCAGTCAACATGTTTTTGCTTATTCCCAGACCCTCAGCATCAGTGTTGAGGCCAAACATACTGTCCAACCCTATGGGTCCTTCACAAAGCGTTTCAGGGTTTTTTTCTTGAGGTGCTGCTGTACATGTACCACATTGTAGCTTAGTAGGGGCTTCCAGGGTTTTAAGCTGGTGATGACGAACAAATGGCAATGTCTTCCCAGATGTATAACTGTGTAGAAATTTGCTGCTGACATTATCCCTGTGCATCTGCTCCTTTTGTCCATCTTGGTGTTGGTAGTTATGAAGATGAGTCTTTGGACTCAAAACATTAACTTGTTTTCTCAGAGACAGTAAGAACTGCCAATGCTGGAGTCAGAGATAACACAGTGTTGAGCTGGAGGAACTGTCTGTAAATTCAGCCAGACCCGATGAGTCGCTCCAACACTTACTATTTTTATTTCATATTTCCAGTATCTGCAGTACTTACCTCCTACTCAGTGTTGAAGGTTGCAGGTTGGAAAAGTGTGGTGTACCAAAAGAAAGAAGGACAGAAGCTAATAGTTTGTTCATGTAAGCTTCCCCCAGTAGAACTTACACACTGACGTTTGGGTGAGAAAATAAGTTAGTGATATTCCTACAGTTGACAGCTTATGTGCCATATTTTATGGTAACTCCTTACATTATCCCTTTTGGAATCCAGCCATATGGAGTTGATTTTTACTGATGTACAAGTGGCACTATGTTCCAATTCCCCAACCCCATTTCTATCTCACCTCTATTCATATTCTCATTACAGTTTCAATGTGTCCACATCGATATAACTGACAAGAAACACAAATGGACTAAAATTTAGAACTTTATAAGTGTGATAAATAGGTGCTTTCTAATGAAAGTCAAAAGTAGTCAGGCCCCTGTAAGGTTTGTTATCTTTGCAAAACCATTTTCAAGGCAGCCTCTACATCTTACAAAAGCTACAGCAAGTCCAAACAAAAACAGAAACTGCTGGAAAAGGTCAACAGGTCTGGCAGCATCTGTGGAGAGAAATTAGAGTTAACGTTTCGGGTCCAGTGACCTTTGTTCAGAATGTCCTGAGGAAGGATCACTGGACCAAATCATTAATTCTGATTTCTCTCCACAGATGCTGCCAGACCTGCTGAGCTTTTCCAGCAATTTCTGTTTTTGTTTCTGATTTGCAGCAACCGCAGTTCTTTTAGTTTTCTACAGCAAATCCATGTTGGCTCCTTTTATTATTTCAATGCATCAGTTTAGATTAAGATCATTTTACAGATCAGGCTTTCTTATACAACGTCAGTTGAAATGTAACATTGTACGGCAGTATGGTTTTTATATTTGTTACACGCCCTGGGGAGAAGTTAAATGATGTCGTGCCAGTTATTTTTGTGTGTAAAATCAATCGAGATGCATTGAATTTTGAACTGCTGCCCTGATTTTCTCCAGAAATGCTTTAGTTTCTGAATGTGAAGTCGGTAGCTTCTAAGTGTGTTGGGTGTCTGCCTGAAACAGGCTTTCAACGTCTTCTACATTGTAGGACCCTGAAGCAAAGTCAATCAACACAGGTGGAGTGCCATTGTTCACCTCTGCAGTGGTCTACCAGCAGTCTTTAAAGTAACTCCACAAAAAAAGGCAGGGAAATAATGTTATACTTTCACTTCTGAGGAACCACAGTATCCAGGCATACCCTTGTTGGTGCCAAATACTATAGGGTTCTGGCAGCTCTCCGTCTCATCTCACTGCCATCTGACTCCCCTCACATCCCCACCCCACCCCCACTCCCCAAACCTACCCCTATAGTGGCATCTTTAAGTGATTTGTTTCACACAATGATGCCTGATACTGAACTTTCTTTCGAGATCTATCCAACTTTATCATGTGCATGCTTAATCTTGCTGCTGATTTGGCGCTGGAAACCGACGTCTCTCGAACCTCTCACATCTGCTCTCCTCATGTTTGCTCAGTTCTGTTCTGACACAGTGAACAGGAGGCAGTAGGTGGCAGTACAGACCTGACTTAAGCTTTGATACAACATGTTATGCAGTACGTAAAATTACTGCACTCCAAAGAGGCTTTAGATGGGCGGCTCGTCATTTGTGTAAACATGACTGATTATAGCTATTAATATGCAGGTGATGTTGGGTAATTTATACTAAAATTCAGCTTAATTTTAAAGTTGTTGGCTCTGCTAGAGCTGCCTGTATTTATTCAGAATTGAGCATAAAAGAAACGGTTTCTGTTACACACTGGGAATTGGTTTTTGTGATGATGGATTGAAGCAAGGGGGCATTACAAAATCTTTGTCATTTACACAGCGCCCGAAAAAAATATTAAACCACTAAAAAATGCAGTCTGTAGCTGGGAAATTTTCCAGACTGTTCCACTAATATACCTAATTCCTGTTTTGAGAAATGAGTTAATATGATCCATCTCTCTGAAACCTCTAACACATACCTATGGATCTCCTGGGTTCTTGTAATAGTTTTTGAAGAGGAAAAATACAAAAACAAAGGCTCTAGTTAATGGCTCAGCTCACATAATATAACATTCGGATTTGAAAAAAAGAGGTACTATTGACTAAAACTAGAATCTGAAGCAGGATGGATTAATTACAAAATGGTGCATTAGCAGAAGGTAATGTTGACATAAATATAAATCAAATGATCAGATAAGCAAACAATATTACGCTATATGCTGCTGTTAGAGCAGCAGGAATTTACTAACCGCATTCTATTTCTTCAAAACAACACACCAATCACCACGTGAAGGCACAGCCATATGAATCTGGTAAATTGGTTTCTGAGCACAGGTCCAATGTGGCTTCAATCCAGATTCCTGCAAGTTCAGTCCTCTAATTTAGAGAGGGAGTTGCTCAGAGAGTTCATATCCTTTCATATGTTTATCGGCTTGAGGTCCATTATTCTAGTGTGCGATTTGCCAAAGATCATACAGTCAGCATCAATGAATAGACAGTAATCTATTATCTTACAGCATTCAAAATGAAACATTCTTCTCAACTACAGTGCTATCCTGCAAAATAGACTTTCCCCTTTCACACGGACACGTTTCTCAATAATGCTACTTTCTTATACCATGGACTTTTGGGGATAAGTATCTTCCGGTCAGTCACTAATGTTGAGGACTCAAGTGCTTTACATGTAAAAATGCAGCTGACTTGTTTGAAGAAAACTTATAACCATTTATTGGTCCTAGTCTTTGTTCCCTTAACATGTCTTTTCTTTTTATTTACTCATGGGATGTGGGCATCTCTGGCTAGACCAGCATTGAATGCCCATCCCTAATTGCCCAGGCAGCAGCTAAGAATTAACTACATCGCGGTGGGTCTGCAGTCACATGTAGGCCAGACCATGTAATGGCAACAGATTTCCTTCCCTAAAGGACATTAGTGAACCAGATGGGATTTTTTCCAACAATTGACAATGGTTTCATTCTCATCATTAATTAGACTCTTAATTCCAGGTTCTTTATTGAATTCAAATTCCACCAGCTGCTGTGGCAGGATTTGAGCCCGGGTCCTCAGAACATTAAATAAAAACCAAAAGAACTGCGGATGCTGCAAATCAGGAACAAAAACAAAGTTGCTGGAAAAGCTCAGCAGGTCTGGCAGCATCTGTGATGGAAAAAACAGAGTTAATGTTTTGGGTCCAGTAACCCTTCCTCAGAACTGATGGTGGCTGGGAAAATGTCAGTTTATATGCAGAAAATAGGGAGGTGGGTAGGGTAGGGAGTAAACGATAGAATAGAGCCCAAAGAGAGAGAGAGACAGTTGGACAGACAAAGGAGTTGGTAACGATTAGGCTGGGAGGTTGAATCGTTGTTAATGGGGACTGTTAGTGACTAACTACAGGGGGTGTGTAGTGGCAGGCTATGTGGTAACAAGGCCTGGTGTGTGGGGTGGGGAGCTGGGACATGGGAGAGTTTAGGCCCTAAAATTATTGAACTCAATATTGAGTCCGGAGGGCTGTAGGGTCCCCAAGCGGAAAATGAGGTGTTGTTCCTCCAGCTTGCATTGGGCTTCACTGGAACACTGCAGCAAGCTGGCAACAGAGATGTTGAACAGGGAGCAGGGTGGTGCAGTGAAGTGGCAGGCAACAGGTAGTTCAGGGTCAGACCATCAGACCAGCCACCACCGGACCCGAAACGTTAACTCTGTTTTCTCCTTCACAGATGCTGCCAGACCTGCTGAGCTTTTCCAGCAACTTTGTTCTTGTCCCCAGAACATTAGCCGAGTTTCTGGATTAATAGTCTAGTGATAATACCACTCGGCCATCACCTCCCCAAAAATTAGGGCTCATCGGGGATTTGAACCAGGACCTCTCACATATCTGCCACATCCAACCCCCAAAGTGAGAATAACACCCCTAGACCAACAAGCCATTACCCCATTGTTTTGTCTCTGTTTCCACTTACAGCCTTCAATAGGCATCATACCATTTCATCTACTCCTGTGTGGATTTGGTTCAAATCAGTGTTTTTGTGGCCTCCAGATTTGCTCAGAAGGGGAATTCTCAGCAATTTGCATGCAAATATGAAAGAATTATACTCCCTGAGCTCAGTGAGGCAAATAATACCAGCTTTGGGAAAGGACCATTTTTTAACTGTGTGTTGAGTGATGCACTTTGACCTGCAGCATCAGCCGTGCACATTTCAGACCTGTGATTGCTGAAATAAGCACTAACATGTGGGTTGGTTTATGCTGGTGACTCATATCCATAGGGAACTTCAGGGTGACTGCCAACTCTCCAATGACAAAATACTTGCCCAAAATATTTGTAATTATAGCACTAATTAATTTCCTAATGGTAATTTTTATTATGTTCCTTTTTCCACATCAGTAGTTTCTAATTCCCAACATATTTTCCATAACAGTCTGACGTATTTATAAGTGTCCCTTAGCGATAATATATTACCACATTGTGGTTGTTTCTGTGATACAAGTATTCTAATTGCATGCTTACATGCAGACTGTTAGCACTTCTATCCATATGTCAGCCTGTCATAGCTTCACAAGAAAAATCTGATTTTTTCACTGAGATTGATTGCTGTTTGTCTGAACCAAGCAGATTTTCTGGAGACAACAAGGTGCAGGGCTGGATGAACACAGCAGGCCAAGCAGCATCATAGGAGCAGAGAGGCTGACGTTTCGGGCCTAGACCCTTCATCAGAAAAGGGGGAGGGGAAGGGGGTTTTGAAATAAATAGGGAGAGAGTGGGAGGCAGATAGAAGAGGGATAGAGGAGAGGATAGGTGGAGAGGAAACAAACAGGTCGAAGAGGCGGGGATGGGGCCAGGAAAGGTGAGTGTAGGTAGGGAGTTAGGAAGGGGATAGGTCAGTCCAGGGAGGATGGACAGGTGAAGGGGGCGGGATGAGGTTGGTCGGTAGGAGATGGAGGTGCGGCTTGAGGTGGGAGGAGGGGATAGGTGGGAGGAAGAACAGGTTAGGGAGGCAGGGACGAGCTGGACTGGTTTTGGGATGCGGTGGGGGGAGGGGAGAGTTTGAAACTTGTGAAATCCACATTGATACCATTGGGCTGCAGGGTTCCCAAGCGGAATATGAGTTGCTGTTCCTGCAACCTTCGGGTGGCATCGTTGTGGCACTGCAGGAGGCCCAGGATGGACATGTCGTCTGAGGAATGGGAGGGGGAGTTGAAATGGTTTGCGACTGGGAGGTGCAGTTGTTTGTTGCGAACCGAGCGTAGGTGTTCTGCAAAGCGGTCCCCGAGTCTCCGCTTGGTTTCCCCGATGTAGAGGAAGCCACACCGGGTACAGCGGATGCAGTATACCACATTGGCAGATGTGCAGGTGAACATCTGCTTGATGTGGAAAGTCTTCTTGGGGCCTGGGAGAACAGAGTTGATGGTGTAGGATCTAGGTTTGTATTCTCTCAAGCAGAGGACATGAAAGGGTGGTCTGTTTGATGTTTTTAAGAGGATCTAAGGATTTGAAAGAGTCTAAATAAAGAGAAACTCTTTCCTTTGGTGGAAGAGTGCAGAATAAAGAAGTATCACCTCAAAAGTAGAGCCAGGGGTAATGTCATATCTTTAAACAAAGAACGGCAGGTACCAGGAAATCTCGCTTTCCAAATAGCTGTTCGAACTAGGCTAAGTTAATTTTTCAAGTTTCAAGTTGGCAGTTATGTGTTCGGTAAGGATTGTAAGGAACCAATGGAGGAATTCAGACATAGATCACCATTTTAATGAAATAGTAATGTACCAAGACGTATTTATTTACAACATTGTTTCTGCACAGTCGGGAGCAGCAAGGTTTGAAGATGAGCTGATGGTTTCTGGGAGCTTCAGGTGTCTTCATCCCCTAAGGGCAAATAAGATGCTAAAATGTAGCCTTTGAATCTTTCATCTTTGGAGAAACATTTCAAGGCTGTTGTTTGATGAGAAAGTTCATTTTCTTTCATATGTATTGCAGCCAACTTTTTAAGATCAGGAAGCTCCCCATCAACGGCTAGGGTTAAGAATTTCTATCACTGCGATTGCGAAATTACTAGAATTTGGTAACAAAATAGGAAATGGAACTGTGCCCAGAATTTAGACCGAGCACCAGTTGTTGACAGGTGCTGACTTGGTTGTTTGGGTCAAACACCACCACTGATATGTTTTGAGTGCTTCCCTATATGTTTACATATATCTCAGAGACTGAGTTCTTGTGGAGACAGATGTCTTGAGGCTTATTAACAGTACTCACTATTTTCAATGTCATGATATCTTAGACTTTCAAATAGTCTGGATTCTGTGATTACAGACTATTACTGTTACATTCCATATACATGACTGACTGATTGAATGCAGTACATGGACTCCATCTATTGAGTAATGAGTAACTGAAAGCAAGGACCTTTATGCTGGAACAGCACATGTTGTGATGCCATCAAACTAGCTTAAGGGCACCAGAGCCTATCTATACTGCAATCTATGCAATAATCCAACAGATACTGTGAGCTAAGTGAGTAAAGTGACTTACTTGCACTTGACTCATTAAAAATCTTTCTTCATCGTATTTAGAAACTCTTTTTCACATCTGATGACGTAAATGCTTTCCCAGCATGTGTCAGGCAGGCCTAGTGCTAAAGCTTTAGAGAGAGATAAACAGTCTTACTGATAAACATTGATGCAATTAAGGGGATGCTAGATAAGCCACATGAAGGAGAAAGGAACTGGAGGGTATATTAATGGAGTTCTGTGAGGCGGACTGGTAGATAGCTATAAATAATGTAAATGTCAGCAAACAGAACAACTGGGCCAAATGGTCTGTTTTGTGCCCCAAATTATGCAAAATTCTATGTAATATTGTTCCCACATTTCTTCTCCTTTTCTGAAATGCAACATTGAAAGAAATGCATTAACTAAAATCCTAAGAAGGAAAGAATAATTGGTTATACGAAGCATAAGGTGTTCCACAGGTCAGCTACACAAGGTCAGGAATGATGCTAAAGGACATGTAACCCACCACCCCAGAGATAAATAAGTCCTATTTGTTCACACATTTTTCATCCACTATTTCATTCTCTTCGAATTCTGTCAGGTTCAGAGGTTAGGTAAAGGTTTTCTGAGTGCTTTTGCCTCAATAGTAGGTAAGTGTACAATCTAAGCAATGTCAAATAAATGCACATGTTGGGAACATCAATTGAAACTTCATATTTTATCTCAAGGTGTCATGTGATGCAGTAATTCAGCTCCAAAACACAACCAGATTGAACATCCTGACCTGGGCAATGCTTCATTATTCCACATGAGGAAATTGATAATCTGCTTGCCCCTCTGTATCATCACTCAGCCAATCTGCCACTGATACTCTCCATTTGGACCTTTGGTGCCACAGCACTTAATTAATTTTAGCATTCTGCTTGCCAGACTGGTTTCCTGTAAGTCTGATAAGTCTCAGTTGATCCAAAACTTTGCTGCCCATTTTGAATTGTGTAAACTATTATATTCCCCTTCCTCTCACTGACCTACATTGGCTCCACATTCCCAGTGCTCCAACTTTTAACATCGAGTTTAAAACTCTTTTATGGCCTCTCTCCTCTCCACCTCTTTCAGTGCTCATTCCCAGTCTTTCTAGTTTTGATCAGTTGGAAAATAGTTACGCTGGAGTACTGTTTGCAGAACTGGCATGAATTGATGCCACCGTTCCAGCTTCAGTTGAACTTCCCGACATTACCAGTCAGTTACTGCAGTTCAGTCATAATGATGTAACTGTTTTGCCAATTCTTTTCTGGCTGAGATTCAACAATCCAACAAAATGTTGTCCCCCATACCCCCAGCTCCTGGATATGATAAATCCAGCAAAAAGAACAAGAACAAAATGAAGAGACAACAAGGTGCAGGGCTGGATGAACATAGCAGGCCAAGCAGCATCATAGGAGCAGAGAGGCTGACGTTTCGGGCCTAGACCCTTCATCAGAAAAGGGAGAGGGGAAGGGGGTTTTGAAATAAAAAGGGAGAGAGTGGGAGGCGGATAGAAGAGGGATAGAGGAGAGGATAGGTGGAGAAGAAACAAACAGGTCGAAGAGGCGGGGATGGGGCCAGGAAAGGTGAGTGTAGGTAGGGAGTTAGGAAGGGGATAGGTCAGTCCAGGGAGGACAGACAGGTGAAGGGGGCGGGATGAGGTTGGTCGGTAGGAGATGGAGGTGCGGCTTGAGGTGGGAGGAGGGGATAGGTGGGAGGAAGAACAGGTTAGGGAGGCAGGGACGAGCTGGACTGGTTTTGGGATGCGGTGGGGGGAGGGGAGATTTTGAAACTTGTGAAATCCACATTGATACCATTGGGCTGCAGGGTTCCCAAGCGGAATATGAGTTGTTGTTCCTGCAACCTTCGGGTGGCATCGGGTGACATGTCCATCCTGGGCCTCCTGCAGTGCCACAACGATGCCACCTATCCTCTCCTCTATCCCTCTTCTATCCGCCTCCCACTCTCTCCCTATTTATTTCAAAACCCCCTTCCCCTCCCCCTTTTCTGATGAAGGGTCTAGGCCCGAAACGTCAGCCTCTCTGCTCCTATGATGCTGCTTGGCCTGCTGTGTTCATCCAGCCCTGCACCTTGTTGTCTCGGATTCTCCAGCATCTGCAGTTCCTACTATCTATGATTAAAAATGAGTTGTGTCACTTCAGAACGTTGGCCAAATTTACCTGACCTGAAAGGAGCCAAACTCACTGGAATATACAAAAGAATGTTTAATGGCTGGGACTGACTATTGCACCCAGAGGTCTATCCAAATGGTAATTACCAGGACATTAAAATTCATCATCTAGCATGCATAGCTAACAATGAGATTCAACTATGTCTGTGTGAGGATGCATTTTCTTAAGTGCAGTTATTGCTCGAGAAATACTTAAACACAAAACATGCTATGAAACAGAAAGATAAAATATAAAAGTGGAAACTCTGAAATTGGGCAATCAAAACTCTTTGTAAAAATTGATTGTCCCCATTGTAGACCAATAGCTAGGTCTTCATGGGTGAAATCCTATCACATCCACAGGAAGACATTCACAATTGTTAAGTACTAGACATTCACACCATGTCTGTGACTGCTATTGAAAAAAAACCTCTTGGAAATGCATATTGGAACGAGTCTTTCATAGGGAGGTTGTGAGAACATGTTGGCAGAAATTGAGGAGATCAGGTCCCCATTTTCTGAAGAAGTTGGCACCTGGTTCCCAAAGAAAGAGCAAACAGTGAAAAATTAAGGAACCAAGAATTTTCAATAACTGCAACTTTCACTATGAATAATGGCATCCGAAAAATAAGCTAACCAACATCGGCATCAGGTTAAAACCTTATACATCAAGGAAAACCACTCTTTTTATCTTTCCCTGAATTGGACACTAATCCACTCTAATTGTTTGTGTGGTTGTGTGTGTGCCGAAGTGACTGAACTCAGGGAGTAGGCTTGATGTTACATTTTAAAATTATTTTCCTCGTCATTTCTCTAGTTAGCTACACTTTAATTTGGAAAGAGGCGTAGCCTCATGCAAAAAGAACTGAAACCCTTGTTGTGAACAACTGAAGAGGTTCACCCCTTCACACCCAATTATAACACTAGCATGCATGTACAGAACAACACTGTAGGATTATTACCATGAAACAAAATAGGAATTCATAAGGACCTTTTTTCACCCTGGAAGTGGTAAAAATGTGGCACTTGTTACTACATCACATCCTGCATACACATTTGTAGATGAGCAAATGATGGGGAAGGATACTGAAGGTTTGCTCATAAAGTTATATGAGAAAGGATGGGAGGAAGAATAGAAGGAACACAAACATTGCCATAGACTTGTTTATAACCATTTTACTCTGTGATGTTTATTTTATGTATATTTGCACAATTCAATGCATCTAAATTGTGGATCAAATAGTGACATGTTTTTGTGAAGCTAGAGACAGAGCAGCACAACTGGGCAGTGACTTCTGGACATTTGGGTTTAACCAGAGCACTTGGTACTTGGCTGAAGCTGCTACATTGTATTTGCATTAACAACACTGGGCACAGCTGGTCTCACCATTATTTTGTCAGAAAATGACAGACCATTGGCTTTTGTTGGAGTGGCTACATGTAAAACGGTTGCACGCATGTAAACAATCACTGAACCTCAAAGTCATTAAATGAGTAAAGTGTTTATGACAGATGTGATGAATCAGGGTAGCAATATTTTGATTAAACTTTGGTGCTATTTATACTTAGTTATGACTGATCCATTGTTTTCAGGATCAGCAGAAATGCAGGTTTCTTTTTAAAATCTTGCTTGTAGTATTCTGAATTCTATTAAAACTGGTGAGACCTAGATTTTCCCTCTTTTACAGCACTGATGATTATAATTGTTTCCAAATGAATATTTATTTAGTCTGCTCTGCAAGTTAATTTAAATCAAATTGCTGAATAAGCTGGGGCTATTTTCCCTGGAGCATCTGAGGCTGAGGGGTAATAACCTTGTAGAGGTTTATAAAATCATGTGGGTCATGGATAGGGTAAATAGCCAAGGTCTTTTCTCCAGGGTGGGGGAGTCCAAAACTAGAGGGCACAGGTTTAAGGTGAGAGGGGAAAGAATTAAAAGGAACCTAAGGGGTAACCTTTTTGTGCAGAGGGTCATGCGTTTAATGGAATAAGCTGCCAGAGGAAGTGGTGGAGGCTGGTACAATTACAACATTTAAAAGGCATCTGGATGGGTATTTGAATAGGAAAGGTTTAGGCGGATATGGGCCAAATGCTGGCAAATGGGACTAGATTTATTTAGGATATCTGTTCGGCATAGTCAAGTTGGATCAAAGGGTCTGTTTCCATGCTGCATATCTCTATGACTCTATGACTGTAAATTGTTCAGTCACAGTATGACACCCCTCCAGGGAAGATAGACCATAATCAGAACTCCCTACCAGAGATGTTAAACTCTCTCTCAGATCCTGATGCACCAGCTGTACAGTTCAAGTATTTTCGTGTTGAGATTTTATGTCAAACTTCCAGTGTTTTCCCTTCTACAAGCAAATTTTTCTTTTTCTATATTAGACAGAAGGATTTAATCTCTTCGGAGGGAACTAAAATTATCTATTGGTGTGCAATTATAATAACCATGCTGGACAATGATTTATATCATTCAGTTGCTCCAGGGAAGATGGTACTTGAATCCAGACCTTCTGGGGCTCACAGGTATGGATATTACCATCACATGAGAAGACGGCAGTCTGCTGTTAGAGTTATAGAGTCATAGAATCATAGAGATGTACAACATGGAAACAGACCCTTTGGTCCAACTCGTCAATGCTGACCAGATATCCTAGATAAATGTATTTTAATCAATCTGTTTTGATATACTTCTGGAGTAGATGAGACTTGAACTTAGACCTTCTGGCCCAGAGATAGGGCACAGCACTGCTCCAAAAGAGTTTACACTTAGACATCTTAGATTCTGTGGGGCGATAGCAGGTGGCAACTGAGTGATATAAATCATTGACCAGCATGGGTATTGTAATTGCACACAAATAGATCATTTTAGTTCCTGCTAAAGAAATTAAATCCTTTTGTGCCATACAGAAAAAGAAAAATTTGCTTGCAGAAGGGAAAATGCTGGAAGCTTGACATAAAATTTCAACATGAAAATACTTGAACTATACAGCTGGGGGATCAGGATCTGAGATAGAGTTTAATATCTCTGGTGGGAGTTCTGATTACGGCCTATTGATGCAGGCATAACTTGATATCAAGAGTTTTATACAGAACATTCTTTGATAGTTTCTTTGACCTAAATGTGCTTTGTATCATGACATCTGAAGATTAAAATGGGTGAACAATAATGAGCCCATCTATTTGGAAGCTCTGAGGTTGTTCTAGATTATTAATGGCTAAATTTAAAAGACAAACTCTTCACGGTGTCAGAATTTAAAGAAAATGCAGCTAAGAGACCATTCCTCTCTAAGCAAGGTGGCAGCAGGGTAGGATGCTCCAGTTGAAGCTCCTCTGCTCACCAGTCCCTTTCTCTTTTTTTTCTTATTTTCTCTTCTTTGTAGCTTTTCTTTTTCTCCCCCATCCTCTTCTGCCCTACCTGAAGACTGGATTCGAGGACCAAAGTGAGCGCAGGCTGGATCCCACAGCAGAGCAAGCACAGGCTGAGTCCTACAGCAGAGAGAGGGCGGGCCGAGTCCCGCGGTGGAGTGGAGGGAACAGGCCGAGTCCCGCGGTGGAGTGGAGCGAACGGGCTGATCTCTCGGTGGAGTGGAGCAAATGGGCCAAGTCCCGCTGTGGAGTGGAGTGAAAAGGCCAATCTCATGGTGGAGTGGAGCGAACAGGCCGAGTCCGATGGTTGAGTGGAGCGAACAGGCCGAGTCCTGCGTTGGAGCGGAGTGAACAGGCCGATCCCGCAGTGGAGTGGAGCGAGTCCCGTGGCAGCAATGAACAGGTCAATTCCCAGAGTGGCGGTGGAGCGAGTCCTGGATGGAGGCCGGCACATGGAGGCAGCATGGCCTCGTGCTCTGTGGCTGGCAGGCACGGACTGGAACTTAAGTACTTACTGTCATTTATTATCATTCTGGACTTTTTCAACTTTTTGCTAATCTATTTTTTTACACTGTAACAACACTTTTTTTTTACACACTGTAACTACACTTAAAAGTGTCTGTACCTAGATCCTCTGTTCCTAAGATGGTGCTGAAAGGCGACTTTACAAACTTTTCACTGCACTCATTCGAGTGCACGTGACACTAAAGGCTATTCATCATAAAAGATGAGACAAAAGCAAAAGGAAAGGAGCAAATCAAGCCAGCCTTAACTACTTTACAACAGAGAACCCTAAACTCTTGCAAACTTGAGGGGCAAAGTGGCCTACTCCTGTTCCTAATTCGTGTATTCATAAACTCCCTCAAATGTTGAACTTGTATTGGTTTGGTTTGACTTATTCTGTATGAATATTGATTACAATGTTCTTTCGAATCAAATATCAAAATGTTCAGACATTGAAATGCAACCACTAATTTTCTCAACTCAGCTATTTCCAAAAAAACACTAGATGACTGATAAGCTGGTAAATTTGAAGTATTATGAGATACTATTAAAGGATGTTATAACTGCTATCAGTTTAACAAGATAGACGAAGAATCACAGAAAAATCTCACTGGCCTCATTTTGGGACAGTTAGAGAGAAGACTGATACGGGGAATGTTCACAATAAGAAAGAACAATTTTCAGTTGGTATAATACTAATGTTTTGTAATCAAAAATCAGAGCAAGAAGAAGGGTCCAGGCCCAAAACGTCAGCTTTTCTGCTCCTCTGATGCTGCTTGGCCTGCTGTGTTCATCCAGCTCTACACCTTGTTATCTCAGATTCTCCAGCATCTGCAGTTCCTACTATCTCTCATATATGTTTGCAAGATTCAGAAAAACATTTAAAATTTTTATTGAAGTTGGTGAATCAACAGGGAAACTGCTGAAAAATAAGGTGAATCAATTAGCTGACTGTTACATTTTTTTGGTCATTTATTGGAGATGGGTGGGCCTCACAATGCCATTCATTTACTTGCCACCCTTATACAATACAGTGGCAATTTCAGAGTGCAGTCAGGAATTAGCCAGTTACAGTTAAGTCTGAAGTAACGTAGGGGCCAGACTGGTTAATAGTAGCAGATTTCCTTCCCTGAAGGACATAAATGGAGCAAATAGGTTTTTATGACAAATTGCTTGATTCATAGCTGCCACTTCTGTCAGCGGTTTATTATTGGAAGAAAAGCTGGATTAGCCAATTTTAAATTCACTGTTTGAACTCATATCCTCAAATAATTAATCCCATTGGATTACCAGTTCAGAAGCATAACCAGAGTGCTAACACACCTCTATATAAAGCAGTGTTGTAAATGTCCTGATTAAAATATGAGCCAAACGAATTGTGAACAACAATAATTTACAGATGGCGTTCAGGCCTACAGTTTGTGAAAAGCTGGCATTTTTAGTAACGTGACAGCCTGAAGCTAATCCTTGTGTGCATCTGGGCTACTGCTAAACTTGTTGGCCCATTTTATAGAATCCTTTTATAGATTCACTACAGTGAATCAGCCCATCGAATCCACACCGACCCTCTGAACAGCATACCACCCAGACTCACCCCTAACCTATTCCTGTAACCCCATAGCTGATCCACCCAGCCCACACATCCCTGGACACTTTGGGCAATTTAGCATGGCCAATCCACCTAACCTGCACATTTTTGGACTGTGGGAGAAAAAATTAGAGCAAACCCGTGCAGACAATCTGCAAACTCCACACTGACAGTCACCTGAGACTAGAATTGAACCCAGGTTGGTGGCACTATGAGGCAACTGTGCTAACCACTTGGCCACCATGCCACCCAAAGTCACTGTAATATCCTAATTTCCTCAGTAGTTTCTTAAAACTATCCTAGGACATCATTAGATTTCTTCTTCAGGCCCAAATCATTTACAACTACTTTATCAAATACCTTCCCTTCATCATAGAGTCAGAAGTCGACATGTTCACTAATGATTGCACAGTGTTCCCACAGTCCATCCACTATCTATAAGGCACAGTCAAAGAGTGTGATGTAATAGTCTCTATTTGTGTGGATGTGTACTACTACAAAAATATACAAGAATCTCAACCATCCAGGACAAAGCAATGTGTTTGATCAGCACCTCATCTGCTATCTTAAACATTCACTCCCTCCACCTTAGCATGCTGCGCAGTAAGATGTACCATCTACAAGATGCAATGCAATAATTTCCCAAAGTTCTTTTGCCAGTATCTTCCAAACTCGGGACCGCTACCACCTAGCAGTACAAGGGTAGAAGATAGATAGCATGCCTATCACCTATGAGTATGCCTTATATTCACACCATTCTGACTATGAATGGGCAATAACCATTATTTGTAATAATGGCACCCACATCTCATGATGAAATTAAAAAAACCCTTCTTGTTTATGATAATGAAGGAGCTATAACCTGTTTGAGTTTTCCGTTGAAAATTAGTTGTGAAGAAGTGCCAACCTGCTTTGCTCAGTTCTCTTCAGCAGCAGCTGTCACCTAAATAGTGGCTGCCAACAAAGTATACCATTTAGTTAATTTAAGAAAAACAGTTTTCCTGTGTATACAGAGGGAAGAAGAATGCTCCTCAAACTTTATGGTTATCATGCTTGCTTCATTGCCCTTCCTTCACCAGCATCCCTACCTCTCTAGCTCCTCCCAAGTCCAGAAGACTTGTCTTTAAGCTACAACTGATGAGAAAGAAAAGTCAACTTTTACCTTCCTCAAGTGCATGCATTATCATTGGATGCATAAAATATGCTATAAAATAAAATAAAAATCTTAATATGGATCAATGATAAACTGGTCTCTAAACTGCAGGTCAGGGAATAATCTATCAGCATGCTAGTGTTCATGGACTTGCAAATGGATATAGGAACACAAATATTCTCATTTGAATTCTTTGCTGAGAGCCCAGACATCCATTAGACTGTTGGAATAGCTGAGCCCAGGGAAAACATTGCTTGATTTAAGGCGCTGGCTGTTAGGTTTCTTTAATCAACTGCACAATCTTTGCTTACAAACAATAAAGATGTTTTCAGTCCTTGCAGTTTCTGGGCCAGAAGATTATGTCAAATGGATGTACATAGAGTTCGTAAGTTGGGTACAAAATTGGCTTGGTCATAGAGGGTAGTTGTGCAGGGTGGTTTTCTGATTGGAGGTTTGTGACCAGTGGTGTTCTGCAAGGATCAATGCTGGGGCCCCTGTTGTTTGTAACCTATATAAATGTGGGATGATACTGTGGCTCAGTGGTTAGCACTGCTGCCTCATAGCTCCAGGGACCCGGGTTTGATTCCAGCCTTAGGCAACTGTCTGTGTGGAGTCTGCACATTCTTCCCGTGTCTGCGTGGGTTTCCTCTGGGTGTTCTGGTTTCCTCCCACAGTCCAAACATGTGTAGGTTAAGTTGATCGGCCATGCTGAATTGCCCATAGTGTCCAGGGATGTGCAGGCTGGGTGGATTAGTCATGGGAAATGCAGGGGTACAGGGATAGGATTGGGGATGCTCTTTGGAGGGTCAGTGTAAACTCGATGGGCCAAATGGCACACTTCCATACTGTAGGGATTCTATGATTCTAGGAAATGATTTGGGTGCAAATGTAGATGGTCTGATTAGTAAATTTGCTGATGACATGAAAATTGGTGTAATTATAAATAGGTTAGCAAAGGATACAGAAGGATATAGATCAGTTGGAAAGTTGGGTGGAGAAATAGATGGAGTCTAAGCTGGACAAATGTGAAGCGATGCATATTTGGAGATCAAAAGCAGTAGGAAATATACAGTAAGTGGCAGGATCCTTAGGAGCTTTGACATACAGAGAGGGATCTTGGGCTCCAAGTCCATAGATCCCTGAAAGTGGCAAGTGGATAATTCTCCTAAAGAAGATGTACAATAAGCTTGCTTTCATTGATCGGGGCATGAGTGTAAAAGTTGGCAAGTCATGATGCAGGTATACAAAACTTCAGTAAGGCCACATTTGGAGTGTTGTGTATAGTTCTGCTTGCCACACTAGAGGAAGGATGCAGAGGCTTTGGAGAGGGTGCAAAAGAAGTTTATTGGGATATTGCCTGGATTGAAGCATATTATCTATAAGGAGACGTTGGATAAACTTGGATTGTTTTGTTTAAGAGCGTTGGAGGCTGAGGGACAACCCGATAGAAGTATATAAAATTGAGCGGCATAGATAGGGTTGATAGTTGGAGTCTCTTTCCCAGGGCAGAAATGTTCAAAGCTAGGGGGCAAAGGTTTAATATGAATGGGGAAAGTTTAAAGGAAGTGTGCAAGACAAGTTTTTTTGCACAGTGTTGTAGGTTCTTGGACTATGCTGCCAGGG
Organism: Rhincodon typus; assembly: GCF_021869965.1. Lineage (NCBI taxonomy): Eukaryota > Metazoa > Chordata > Chondrichthyes > Orectolobiformes > Rhincodontidae > Rhincodon > Rhincodon typus. The sequence goes on along the minus strand of NC_063332.1, from coordinate 154,073,322 downwards.
TAGACGGTAGAATCAGATATAAAACAACATTAAGAGGAATTTAGACAGACAAATGAATAGGCAGGAAATAGGGGGCTACAGACTGTGTGCAGTGAATGGGATTAGTTTAGAATGGCATCATGGTTGGACAGACATAGTGGGCCGAAGGGCCTGTTCCTTTGCTGTACTGTTGTATGTTCTAATATAATGTATAGTGGTTTAATGGACAAGGAAGTCCCATAGTTTGGCATGAAGGGTGTGGGAATAATTTGGCAGGAGGAGCATGACTCACTATGGAGAGTGAATGGAGGGGCATAACTGGAGTTTTTTTGGGGGGTGATGTGAAGCATAACAGGTAAGGACTAAAAGATCTTTCACTTTTCATTCTAAGGCAAAATCTCACAGCACCATGACCGGCCTTTTAAACAGCCCACCTTTGCATTCAGCAGTCCCTGTGACTGCTTTCAAATTCTTTCCTGGATCAGCAGACCAGACTGCTGCCCACCCATGTCCCCCTACAATGAAAATCCCATCTTTGCAGGCGCTAAATCTGGAGGCAAGTGGTTTGTGGTGGTTTTCCCAATTCCCATTATTTACTTCACACGATGAAGGAGCAGGGCTCCTAAAGCTTGTGGTTTCAAATAAACCTGTTGGACTGTAACCTGGTGTTGTGTGACTTCTGACATTATCCACACCGAGGATGAAAATTCTAGCCTATTAAATTGTATTGGGGAGTTCTTGAAAGCAACGATTGGACGTCATCTGAAACACAATCCTAAACTATGCTCTTATTTTTCATCCCTTGAATCTACTCTCCCAAACACACTGGAGTACAATTCCATGGATGCTTCAATGTTCATTATCATGAGATATTGTTTGTTATCAGTAATAAATAACAAACATTTGCACAGCTAATGAAATGTATTCTTTCAGCTACCTTAATGTTACTCTGTAATTGCTAAATAATAAAACAACCAGATCACAAGAAAACATTCAAGGATTGTCTCATAATTTAATCTTGATATCAGGTTTCGTTTTAATACTTTTAGAGCTACTTGCAGCTCTCCAAATAGGCCATCCATGAAATAAGGTCTATCATATTCGCTGAATCTACTCCACCCATTTGATCTCCTGAGGGAAGGTGTTGCATAAATATTCCCTCAACCACAATAGTAATCAAACAAAACCCTAGGAGGTTCATTCATCCAGACACACCTTAGCAGCACCAGAACAATTGCAATCCATGGATGTTTGATCATGGTAATTTATTTTCCAAACCATATTTATAACCAGATGTTTTAGAGCTCCTCTTTGAATCAGCAGAAGTCGTTAGTTAGGAATCAGGATTAAAAAGTTTCCTTCCCTATTCCAAGTTTGCAGAAGTCATTTGTAGTTCAATTTCTATCGCTTTTGTTTAACTGAATCAATCCAGCACAGACTAAAAAGATAAAAAATGTATCCTACCTGGTCAATGTTGTACAATGTTACAAAATTCACACTGGGCTAGGAATCAATATGCATTTGTTTTACACAGGCCAAGAGGATGAAAAACATACCGTTGTACACTAGGACAACCTAAACTTAATCTATGTGGATATCCGTCTAACTGCTAAATTAGTAGTGCCTATTTCTTTAGGCTATTTGTAGACCAGCATTTATTGCCTATCCCTTGTTGTCTTTGAGAAGGTGGTCATGAGCTGTCTTCTTGAAGCCCTGCAGTCCATGTGCTGTCAGTAGACCCACAATGTTGTTAAGAAGGGAGTTCCAGGATTGTGGTTTAACAAAACTGAAGGAACAATGGCATATTTCCAAGTCTGGCTGGTGAGTGGCTTGAGGGCAGCTTGCATATGGTGGAGTTATGCATGAATTGAAAATCTCCAGAGTTTGCTGGTTGATTATGCTGCTCTGCTGTTTGCTTCACACAAATGGCATCTCATACTTAGCTCCTGTGAATTTTAAAGCTTCATGTTAATTACCATTAAACTCACTGCAGAAAACTGTCTGGTGACTGGGAGTTTGGTTGTCCTTTTAATAATGTGATAATTGTTAATGCAATGCCAAGTCAATCCCAAGAGGCCCAGAAAGTGAACAATTTTAAACAGTTCAAACTCATTCCTACAGGTAGTAAATTCTTATTAGAAATTTTCAAAATCATCAAATTGAAGTGTGGCAATAAATCTGACTAGTAGAATATGTGAAATAAAGTGTTAACTATATCTTTAAGAATAGTAATGAGCATATATAAGAAGCTATGTAATAGGGATATCAGACCACATGGAACTGGGACCCAAGTCTGTCAGATTCTAGCGATGTCCTCTATTACCCTACCTGTATATAATAAACATTAACGAAGCTTGATAACTTTCACTTACTTGAGAGCAGACCTAATCTTACTGCAGTGGATGGTGAGTAGAGACCTATTATAGTAAGATTTAGCTATTGGGTTATGATTGGAGTTATTCATAAATTTATTTATTCATAAATCATTGGACATATAAAATGTATTGCTAAAATATTAGACAATGAAATTACACTGTTAAAGATTGGTGTACAAATATTATGCTTGTCTGAAATTGCTCTCTGCTATTTAACTGGGATTAGTCCTCTGATTAAGCAAGCTATACAAAATAGATGAGAACATTAGAATCTTGTAACTTAGGAGCCTCGGCGAGTGAAATGTGTGTAGTTATACATAGGTTGACATTGATTCACCAGGTAAGTGCAGGTTGCAGTGCTTGAAGCAGCACCTTATCGACGAATTCCTCTCCACAAGTTTTGAAAATTTAGATAAAATTGAATCTCTATCTCCACGTGATCAATATTTTAAAACATTCTGGAATTGAAAGTCTAATGATGAACATGAAATAATGGTTGTTGAGGGAAAGAAACTGTCATCCTCATCTGGTCTGACCTACATGTGACTCCAGACCCACAATAATGTGGTTGACTCTTAACTGTGCACTGAAATGGCCTAGCAAGACACCAATCAATTCCTCCCCTCAAGTTTTAAAAAGTAAGATAAAATTCAATCTCTATTTCCACATGTGATCCATTATATTCATCCAGTGATGATATAGATTGCAATTTATGGCGCTGCCAACCTCAGGAATGGAGAAAAATGGGGTAAGCGATGTGCCAGTTTCTTGATCCCAGTACTGGTGCCAGACATGTTTGATGTTGAGGGCTTGGGTCAGAATGATAAATGCCCCTACAAGACAGGATAAAATACATGGGAACATCGGCATCTGCAAATTCCACTCCAAGCAACTCACCATTCAGGCTTGGATAATATTGCTGTTCCTTCAATATTGCTGAGTCAAAATCCTGTATCCTAATGGTGTTGTGAGTCTACCTACAGCACATGGACTGCAGTGGTTCAAAAGGCAGCTCATTACCTCCTTCTCATGGGTAATTAGGGACAGGCAATAAATACTCATCCACGTCCCTGGAGTGAATTTTAAAAAATGCTCATTAAGATAAAAGCAAAACAACATTGGCTGCTGGAAATCTGAAACAAACAAAGAAAATGCTGAAGAAACTCAGCAGGTCTGGCAACATTTTTGGAGAGCTAAACAGCATTAAGGTTTCAAGTCTGGTATGACTCTTCTTCAGAACTGAAGAACATCCCTCTGCATTCTGCCTGTTAACTAATTTTCGATCTAAACTAGGATGGATGCAGGAGTGAAATGAAGCAAAATTACTTCCAAAGGTGGTAAATTCTCTATCCCAGAGATATGCAGATCATTAAATATATTTAAGGCAAATATAAGCAGATTATCTGAGATGCAAAAAGGATATGGGAACAGATGGTAAGGGGAAGTTGAGGCAGAAAATCGGCCTTGATCAAATGACAGTGTAGACTCAAGATGCCATATAGTCTAGTCCAGCTCTTACTTCTTATGTTCATCTGTAAAAACAGTTGAATGTAGCATGAAAAGTTGAGAAGACTATTGAAAATGCACACAGGATCCTTGACTTTACAGAGGTATTCAGTACAACAGCAAGGAATTATGCTAAACTTTTAGAAATCAGTAGACACGTCCTAGCAGGAACATTGTGTGTGATTCTGGATCACACACTTTAGGAAAGTTGTCACAGACCTAGAGAGGGTGCAGAGGAAATTTACTTGAATGATACCAGGGTTGCAGGGCTGCAGTTTTGTGGAGAGATGAAGAAAGGGTTGTTCTCCTTCATGGAGAGAGATTCAACAGAGATGTTTAAAACCAAGATGAGTTTTGTTAACTGGAAATAAAGAGAAACTGTTTCCAGTGACCAAAGGCTCAGTAAAGTAATGAAAGAACTTTAAGATAAATGGCAAAAGAACCGGAAGTAAAATGAGGAGAACATTTTCTAATTAATGTATAGCTTTGATCTGACGTTTAATGTCTGAAAAAATGATGGAAGCAGATTCAGAAGTAAATTTCAGAGGAGAATTGGTACCTTTTAGAAGAGAATTGAATATATACTTGAAGGAGAATAAATTGTAGATCTGGGTGAGTTGGGAGAAGGTGAAAAGGATCGGATTAATTTATTAGCTCTTTCAAAAGAGCTAGTAGAAGTATGGAGAGCTGAATGGCTCCTTCTGTGCTGCATTGGTCTGCGATTCTATGATATTACCATATACTGAATAATTTGCCTGCAAATAATTGCAAATAATAAGCCACAATGAACTTTGTTAGCATTTTGCCCAAGTTTCTTTCTTAGTCAGTGCATTGAGTATAGGAGTTGGGAGGTCATGTTGCGGCTGTACAGGACATTGGTTAGGCCACTTTTGGAATATTGTGTTGAATTCTGGTCTCTCTGCTCTAAGAAAGATGTTGTTAAACTTGAAAGGGTGCAAAAAAAATTTACATGGATGTTGCCAGGATTAGAGGGCTTGAGCCATAAGGGAGAGGCTGAATAGACTGGGGCATTTTCCCTGGAACGTCAGAGGCTGAGGGGTGACCTTACAATGAGGGGCATGGATAGGGTGAACAGCCAAGGTCTTTTCCCCAGGGTAGGGGAGTCCAAAACTAGAAGGCATAGGTTTTAGGTGAGAGGGGAAAGATTTAACAGTGACCTAAGGGGCAACAGTTTTGCGCAGGGGGTGGTGTATATATGGAGTGAGCTGCCAGAGGAAGTGGTGGAGGGTGGGACAATTATAACATTTAAAAGGCATCTGGATGGGTACATGAATAGGAAGTGTTTAGAAGAATACAGGCTAAATGCTGGCAAATGGGATTTGATTCATTTAGGATATCTGGTCAGCATGGATGAGTTGGACCAAGGTGTCTGTTTCCATACTGTACAACTCTATAACTCTATTGTGCACCAGGTATAATTGTACCCATTATACCCATGGCACAATAGTGAGAAAAGAAAAAAATAATACAATATATATATTAGATACAATACTAAATCTTCAGAATTCAATTACAAGGCTGTAATTCAATAAAAATAATTGTGGTCACTTTTGGGGATTATGTCACCACCCTTCTATTAATTACAGTCTTGCAACTCACTTACTGCAGGCTGTCAATTGTCCTGTACCTACTTCAATGAGGAAGACTGATAACCATACTATCAAAATAAATGTTACAACATATAATTGTGCTATATATAGTGCACCTAGATTTCACAGTCATTATCTTGTCATGTAAGTGGTGATCCAAAGTATTTTAAATAAACATGAATAAAATAGCTTGATGATTTTCAATAACTTTTTTTGAGTACATGATGAGTTTAATTACACCAACATTAGTTTCACCCCAGTTGATGGTGAATTCTAATGAGTGCTGAGCTAATAACAAATGACATTTGATCAACATTATCCAGGTTTTCTTTTGTAATCCCATTTGTGCCAAAGGCAGGATCTTGTACTTGAACATGATTCAATGGTATAGCAGCCCTTTATTACCTTGCCAAGGTATTGTTCTTTCTTTAAGAATTTGGACATCTGTGGATGTTTTAATGTGGTGGACTTCCTAAACTTAGGTCTATCCTCATCTGATGCACATACATACAGGAAGGTGAGACTGGCATTTTGGAAGACTAGTTGAGCTAAGCACCATAGCTTGGAGTAGAGACTATCTCTGACACCTCCCTTCCTGTTCCTCAACATCTCTGTTTCCATTTCTGGGGATAGACTGCCCACCAATATCCACTATAAACCCACCAACTCCCACAGCTACCTGGACTATACATCCTCGCACCCTACTTCCTGTAAAGACTCCATTCCACTCTCCCAGTTCCTCCATCTCCGTTGTATATGTTCCAATGAGGCCAACTTCAATAAGGGAACCTCTTAAATGTTCACCTTTTTCCTCAACCGCGTCCAACCCATCTCTCTCACTTCCGCCCTCAGCCCCACTCTTCCCTCCTGCAACAGCGATAGGGTTCCCCTTGTCCTTACCTACCATTCCACCAGCATCCACATTCAGAAGATCATCAGCCACCATTTCCACCATCTCCAGCGAGATGCCACCACCAGACACATATTCCCCTCCCCTCCCTTGACTGCCTTCCGCAGGGACTGTTCCCTCCGGGACATCCTAGTCCACTCTTCCTTCACTTCCAACAACCACCCCCTCACAGCCCAACGGTACTTTCCCCTGCAACCGCTGAAGGTGTAACACCTGCCCATAACTTCCTCCCTCCCTAATATCCAAGGGCCCAAACATACCTTCCAGGTGAAGCAACACTTCACCTGCACTTCCCACAATCTAGTCTACTGCATTCGCTGCTTGCAATGTGGTTTCCTCTACACTGGGGAAACAAAGCATAGAAAAGGTGACTGCTTCACACAGCATCTATGTTCTCCCCACAGAAAAGATCCTGAACTTCCAGTTGCCATGCCACTTTAACACACCACCCTATTCTCTGGCCAACATCTCTGTCTCCGGTTTGCTGCAGTGTTCCAGCGAAGCTCAGCGCAAGCTGGAAGAATAACACCTCATTTTTACTTGGGGACCCTGCAGCCTTCCTGACTCAATATTGAGTTCAACTATTTGAGGGTCTAAACTGTCCCGTGTTCCAGCCCCAAACCCACTCACCAGGCCTTGTTATCACATTGCCTGCCATTACACTCTACTTATTGTTTGTCACTAACAGTGTCCATTAAAAGCTATTCACCCTCCTAGCCAGATCGTTATCAACTCCTTTGTCTATCCAACTGTTCTTCTCTCTCTTTGGGCTCTATCCCCACCTACCGTTTACTCCTTACCCCCTCCCCCCACCTTATCTTCTGCACATAACCCAACATTTTCCGAGCTACCATCAGTTCTGTGGAAATGTTGCCGGACCTGAAACGTTAACTCTGATTTCTCTTTCACAGCTGCTGCCAGATCAAATAAAAACCAAAAGAACTACAGATGCTGTAAATCAGGATCAAAAACAAAGTTGCTGGAAAAGCTCAGCAGGTCTGGCAGCATCTGTGGAGGAGAAAACAGAGTTAACGTTTCAGGTCCGGTGACCCTTTCTCAGAACTGATGGTGGCTGGGAAAACATCAGTTTCTATGCAGAAACTAGGGAGGTGGGTGGGGTAGGGAGTAAACGATAGGATAGAGCCCAGGAGAGAGAGAGAAAGACAGTGGGATAGACAAAGGAGTTGCTAACGATCAGGCTGGGAGGGTGAACAGTTATTAATGGGGGCTGTTAGTGACTAACAACTGGGGGTGTGTAATGGCAGGCTATGTGTTAACAAAGCCTGGTGTGTGGGGTGGGGGGCTGGGACATGAGAGAGTTTAGGCCC
>NC_063332.1:154023339-154055614 GCF_021869965.1 Rhincodon typus | reverse complement strand
GATCCGAAACGTCAGCCTCTCTGCTCCTATGATGCTGCTTGGCCTGCTGTGTTCATCCAGCCCTGCACCTTGTTGTCTCGGATTCACCAGCATCTGCAGTTCCTACTATCTCTGATTCAGTGCTGGGTCCACTGCCTTTTGTCATTTATACAAATGATTTGGATGTGAACATAGAGGGTATAGTTAGTAAATTTGCAGATTACAACAAAATTGGTGGTGAAGTGGACAGCGAAGAAGGTTGCCTCAGAGTACAAGGGGACCTTGATCAGATGGACCAATGGGCTGAGGAGTGGCAAATGGTGTTTAATTTAGATAAATGTGAGGTGCTGCATTTTGGAAAGGCAAACCAGGGCAGGACTTATGCACTTAATGGTAAGGTCCTGGGGAGTACTGCTGAACAGAGAGAGTGCAGCTTCATAGTTCCTTGAAAATGGAGTCACAGTTAGACAGGCTAGTGAAGAAGGCTCCCACGAGGAGCTCGAACAGTTCATCCACTTCACCAATACCTTCCACCCCAACCTTAAGTTCACCTAGACCATCTCTGATACCTCTCTCTCCTTCCTGGACCTCTCTGTTTCCATCTCTGGCAACCACCTGGAAACCAATATTCATTTCAAGCCTACCAACTCCCACAGCTACCTAGAATACACCTCCTCCCACCCACCTTCCTGCAAAAATGCCATCCCCTATTCCTAATTCCTTCGCTTCCGCCGCATCTGCTCCCGGGATGAGGCATTCCACTCCCGGACATCCCAGATGTGCTCGTTTTTCAAGGACTGCAACTTCCCCCCCCACAGTAGTCGAAAACACCCTCGACCGCGTCTCCCACATTTCCCACAACTCATCCCTCACACCCCCTCCCCACAATAACAACCAAAACAGGATCCCCCTCGTCCTCAGGTACCACCCCACCAACCTCCAAATCCAACACATCATCCTCCGGCACTTCCGCCATCTGCAATCTGACCCCACTACCAAAGACATTTTTCCCTCCCCACCCTTATCTGCTTTCCAGAGGGACCACTTTCTCCATGACTCCCTCGTCCGCTCCACACTCCCCTCCAGCCCCACCACCCCCGGCACTTTTCCCTGCAACCGCAGGAAGTGCTACACATGCCCCTACACCTCCACCCTCACCCCAATCCCAGGCCCCAAGAAGACCTTCCACAGCAAACAGATGTTCATCTGCACATCTGCTCATGTGGTATACTGTATCTGCTGTTCCCGATGTGACCTCCTCTACATCGGGGAAACCAAGCAAAGGCTTGGGGACCGCTTTATGGAACACCTACGCTCAGTTCGCAACAAACAACTGCACCTCCCAATCGCGAACCATTTCAGCTCCTCCTCCCACTCCTCAGACGACATGTCCATCCTGGGCCTCCTGCAGTGCCACAACGATGCCACCCGAAGGTTGCAGGAACAGCAACTCATATTTCGCTTGGGAACCCTGCAGCCCAATGGTATCAATGTGGACTTCACAAGCTTCAAAATCTCCCCTCCCTGACCACATCCCAAAACCAGCCCAGCTTGTCCCTGCCTCTCTAACCTGTCCTTCCTCCCACCTATCCCCTCCTCCCACCTATCCCCTCCTCCCACCTCAAGCCCCAGCCCCATCTCCTACCTACCCACCTCATCCCACCCCCTTGACCTGTCCTTCCTCCCACCTATCCCCTCCTCCCACCTCAAGCCCCACTCCCACCTCCTACCTACCAGCCTCAACCCGCCCCCTTGACCTGTCTGTCCTCCCTGGACTGACTTATCCCCTCCCTACCTCCCCACTTACACTCCCCATTTCTGGCTCCATGCCTGCCTCTTTGACCTGTCTAACTCCTCTCCACCTATCTTCTCCTTTATCCATCTTCTATCCGCCTCCCCCTCTCTCCCTATTTATTTCAGAATCCCTTTCCCCTCCCCCATTTCTGAAGAAGGGTCTAGACCCAAAACATCAGCATTCCTGCTCCTCTGATGCTGCTTGGCCTGCTGTGTTCATCCAGCTCTACACCTTGTTGTCTCAGATTCTCCAGCAAATGCAGTTCCTACAATCTCTAGTGAAGAAGGCATTTGGTACACTTGCCTTTCCGGGTCAGTGTATTGAGTACAGGAGTTGGGAGGTCATGTTGTAGCTGTACAGGATATTAGTTAGGCCACTTTTGGAATACTGTGTGCAATCTGGTCTCCCTGTTTTAGAAAGGATGTTATGAAACTTGAAAGGGTTCAGAAAAGATTTACAAGGATGTTGCCAGGGTGGAGGATTTGAGCTATGGGGAGAGGCTGAATAGGCTGGGGTTATTTTCCCTGGAGCGTCAGAAGTTGAGGGTTGACCTTATAGAACTTCATAAAATCATGAGGGGCATAGCGAAGGTCTTTTCCCAGGGGTGGGAGAGGCCAAAACTAGAGGGCATAGGTTTCAAAGGGACCTAAGGGGCAACTTTTTCATGCAGAGGGTGGTGCATGTATGGAATGAGCTGCCAGAGGGAATGATGGAGGCTGGGACAATTACAACATTTGAAAGGCATCTGGATGGGTATATGATTAGCCAAATGCTAGCAAATGGGACTAGATTAATTGAGGATATCTGGTTGACATGGACTAATTGGACCAAAGAGTTTGTTTCCATGCTGTACAGCTCTGTGATTCTATGACTCTATGAGTGAAATACTTGCCATAATGGGAGCGCAATGGAAGTTCACCAGATTAATTCCTGGGATGCTGGGATTGTCTCCTTAGGGGAGATTGAGGATACTTGGACTGAATTCCCTAGAGTTATGAAGAATGTGAAACAACCTTATTAGACTGTTGATGAGTTAAGAAGAAGGATTGAGGAAGTGAAATCAGTGGATATAAATTATTTGGATTTGCAGAAGGTGTATGATAAGGTACCATACTTTGAGGTACTTAATGGGACTCCATGGTGTTGGAGATATTTTACTAGCAAGGATGGAGGATTGGTTAACTAACAGAAGTCAGATATTTTCAGAATCGCAAACTGTAACAAGTGGAGTGCCACAGGGGTCAATGCTGTGGCCATAAGTACAATATATATTAATTCCTTAGAAAGGGAATCTACTAACACCAAGTATGTAGTTCACACAAAAATAAGTGGGAAGGCTGAGGATGGCACAAAAAGTCGACAGATGGACATAGACAGATTAAGTGAATAGACAAAATTTGGCAAATTGAATATAATGTGCGAAAATGTGAAGTTTTGCACTTTGTTAGGAAGAACAGAAGAGCTGAATATTACTTAAATGGAGAAAGATTGCAGATATCTACAACACAGGATTTTGGGATGAATAAATTACAGAAAGCTAACATACAAGCTCATCAAGTAATGTTGAAAACAAATGGACCATTGGCTTCTTTTCGAAGGCAATGGTATATAAATATAGGGAAGTCATGCTAAAACTATCTAAGACACTTGTTAGATCAAACATGTAATACTTTGAACAGTTTGGTCCCCTTATCTAAGGAAAGGTATATTGTCACTGGAGGCAGTACAGAGAAGGTTCGCTATCTTTATCTGAGGGGTATGGAAGGATAACCTTATGAGGAGAGGTTTTGTAGGTTGGGGCCTGTATTCATTGGCGTTTAGCAGAATGAGAGATGAGCTTATTGATTCTTAGGGGACTTGATCAGAGTAGATGTGGAAAGGTTGCTTCCCTTGTTGAGAGGGTGTAGGTTCAGTGGCATAGATTTAGCTTAATGGTTGCCTAGTTAGGACTGAGATGAAGATGAATTTCTTCTCTCACAGGATAGTGAATCTGTGGAATTTTATATTGCTGAGGGCTGTAGAGGCTGTGTCAGTTAAGTATATTCAAGGCTGAGATAGATAGCTTTTTAATCAGTAAGGGAATCAAAGACTATGGGAGTAAGGCAGGAAAGTGTCACACTGCAGGTGACCCCACCGCACCATACACTTTTACACACATGCGCGCCCGCACGCACACACACACACTCACTCAGACCCTGTCTCATACACACAGTCTCATACACACACATATATACACACACACTCACTCTCAAGCATGCGCGCGTGCACACACACACACACACACACACACGCACGCACGCACGCACACATACACATATAAATCTATGGGGTGAATTTGCATTTGCAGCTTTGTAATTGAAGATACATTCTATTTTGTTCAAAATACATACAATTTATAGACAGTTAATGTGGCATTTTATAAATTCACACTTTGGAAATAAAACCAATCTGCCTCCAAGTTAAAACATAGACAGATTCCAAACAAGGCCTCACACCTAAAATGCATTGTCTGACCTGTGATGTCACATCTGGTATACTGATAAAACCTTTAGTTATCTCTGGACAGTGAATTGAAAGAAATTCTGGAATTTGCATATTAATCAATCGAAACCTGCATCTCCTTTCTAACTGATTAAAGATTTTACAGCCATCTTAGGTTTGTTCAATACATTCGTGTTAGTTCTATGACCCTTTGATATTTTGATATAAATTCTGTGTCTGATGCCACCTCTCTCACTAATATCTGAAGACGGAGCGAGACTCCGAAAGCCTGTGTTTTCAAATAAACATCTTAGACTATAACCTGGTATCATGTGATTTTTTTAATACTAATTTTAAAATAGTGTCCCCTAGTTCTGGTCTCACACACAAGAGGAATCATCCTTTCTACACGCACCTTGTCAAAACCATTCAGGATCTTATACACTTTATTCAAATCACTCCTCACTTTTTTAAACTCTTGTGGAAACAAGCCCAGCCTGTCCAAACTGTACTCATAAGACATCCAATATCTCTTTTATATTCCAGCGGCCTGGCTGAACCATTACCGGATGGTGGGATCCTCCAATGAAAACCCGCACACATTTATACATGTTTCACATGCCTATGGGCAAGACTTTTAACTTATATATGAACTACGTGAGTGTGGGCTCCTGACGTTAAATGGTATGTGATGCTCAACTTCCACCGTTGAGAATGTCACACCATGGATTAAATGCTGCCCACATTGTTCATACTAAGTGAGTCCAGTTAAAACCATTGATCCACGTGTTCACATGCTAGTTAATGATTTGTTATAGCCTCATGTTATTAAAGTGTAAATAAACCAATCTGCTTACATAACTATGTAACTTCACTCCAGAACATGAGGATATAGGATATCTTTTGGAAGTTATGACAGCCTGTCTACCGCAGACAAATAAGTTATAATAGGTCCAGACTGATAAAGGGCAAAACATAACTGATGAACTCATATGTGATACTGTTCAATGATTCGTAGCAGAATATGTGATGTGTGGACATTAAATAAGGACAGGAAAAGACTACAATGTATTCCTTGTTCAGGTAGCTACTGATGTTTTTCACATGAAGAACATTAAGGTACCATGAACTAATGCCCTGGAAACCAGCCTCACAGGCTAAATAGCATATTTTCATCCTCAAATTTTCTTCAAACCCAGAATTATGAGACTCAAGGAAGATGGGGAGTAAATGGAAACAAATCATCAACAAGTGAAGAGGCACTTATTAAACTTCCAACAAATTGTGTTAACACAAAGTTAAATTACATTATGATGATTATGTTTTTTTCAAGCTGATCTTTTGTTCCATAAAACCTGCCAATAGAATTTATAATCAAGTGTTATTCATCATCGTGGATAGTGTCATACAGTCATATAGCATGGAAACAGACCCTTTATTCCAACCAATCCACACCAACCATGTTCCAAAACTAAACTAGTCCCACTTGCCTGCATTTGGCCCATATCCCTCCAAACCTTTCCTATTCATCTACTTATCCACCACTTCCTCTAGCAATTCATTCCACACACGAACCACTCCCCATGTAAAAAATGTTGTCCCTCATGTCCTTTTTAAAACTTTCTCCCATCTTAAAAATATGCCCCTAGTTTTGGACTCCCCCACCCTAGGGAGAAGACCCTCGCTATTCACCTTATCCATGCCCCTCATGATTTTATAAACCTCTGTAAGGTCACCCCTCAGCCTCCTATGCTCCAGTGAAAAATCCAAGCCTATCCAGCCTATTCTTATAACTCAAAACCTCCATTCCCAGCAACATCCTGGTAAATCTTTTCTGAACCTGCTCCTATTTAATAATATCCTTCCTATAGCAGGGGGGGCAGACTGCACAGTACTCCAGAAGAGGCCTCACCAATGTCTTATACAACCTCAACATGACCCATCCCAGCTCCTGTACTCAAAGGACTGAGCAATGAAGGCAAGTGTGCTAAACACCTTCTTAACCACCCTGTCTATCTGTGACACAAATTTTAAAGAATTATGTAGCTGAATGCCTAGGTCTCTCTGTCCTGCAACATTACTCAGGGCCCTACCATTAATTGTATAAGTCCTGCCCTTGTTTGTTTTACCAAAATGCAATTCCTTGCATTTATCCAAATTTAACACCATCTGCCACTCCTCAACCCATTGACGCATTTGATCAAGCTCTCTTTATAATCTTAGATAACCTTCTTCACTGTCCACTATACCACTACCCTCTGTCTCCTACTGTCAAGCCAATTTTGTATCAAGTTGGCAAGCTCATCCTGAATTCCATGTGATCTAACTTTACTAATTAGTATATCCATGCAGAACCTTTACTAAAGTCCATATAGGCAATATCTACCAGTCTGCCTCATCAATCTTTTTGGTTACTTCCTCAAAAACTCAATCAAGTTATATTATGGATGCTCTGTAACTACAAGCTGAATAAGAGTTTTTATTAAGAGCTTCCATTCTCACTGAGGAGGCATCAGGCCAATCCGTATTTAATAACCTGCACTGAAAATTCTGCCCACATTTTGGCAGGTGTTAAAAATTCCACCATAGCAACTGAGACAATCCACAACTTTTTAAAACAATCAACAAATTTCCATGTAATCAACCCACAATATTCTAAAAAATATGTAGGTCTGCCCTATCTCCCAATATTAATGGATCCTATTTAAAAGTTCTGGATCTGGATCTGCATCTTCTTCAAAAAATAATTCATTCATTCTTGAGCCACAGTATCTATGTACTAGTTATGAATTCTTGAAATCTATCCATTAGGTTTTGAAATATTTTGTCAGACAAACAGACCAGGGAACAAGAGCAAGAAACATTAACTCCACCCATTTTCATTAGATATAAAGGCACTGGAATTAAAATAGCACATTTTAAGGCAGGAAAACATCCCAAGGCATTTCAGTAAAGCATTACCAGATACATTCTGACAAAAAGCCAGGTGAGAAGATAATGGACAAAGGACCAAAGGTTTAGACAAATAATTATGTTATAGGGAGTGCCTTAAAGAAGACGAAAAAGGTGGGGTAGCAGAAATATGTAGGAATAGAATTACAAACCTAATGTCCACAGAGCTGAAGTCATAAACATTAATAATAGGGTGAAAGAAATTGAACAGAATGGCCAAAAAATGTTGGAAGTGCATATAGCGATTTCCATATGCACCATTTTGTAGCTGACAAATGGTCAAGTGACCAGCTCCCTGGACTCTGACAGCATTACGTTTGATTTATGAGAATACTCATCAAATTTTCTCTTCCTCACAATGGAAAAAATATAGGAAAGTTTGCCTTCCAGCCAAAATGATAATTTAATAAGGAAATTTGATGTTCAAAATTGAGTTAAGTCGAATACCCAGCAGCTTACAACTGGACCAGATTGCTGTGTTGTTTAGCTTCTTTGTTTTATTGCCTGGCATTCAGTCCCTCTTCCACATTCCTTAAGCTAACAGTATACCACATACAAATTGTGTGTTCTCAATAATAAATATTTTATCCCAGCTGACTTACTTTGTTTTCCCTGCTTGTGGAGCAGCTGATGGTTCTTGACATGGATTTAGTACATCTCACTAAATATTGAATTTGTTACAGCTGTTTCAGTTCATTTTCTTTCCATGTCAAATCCTTAGTGCACCTAAAATAGAATCATTATCAAATATAATCAGAGGACTATTTCAAATTCAATTTGACCACTATGCACAATGTGTTCTAAAGACATATATACTTTGGAATATAAACTAGGAAGAAATGAAATTTGGATACTGTTGTGTTGCATAGAATTTACCAGGTTGAGTTTTCTTTGCAACTCAAAGATCTAAAGTGGAACCATGTGTTGTTAATTTATTGAGGTCATGAAAGTTTTGGAGAAGCTAGATTTCATATTTTTGTGAGACAAGCTGGTTCCAAGTGCCTTTAGGCTGAAAGACTGCCAAGCAACTGCTTTTCAATCTTTAAATTGCACCTTGTCACTGGCCTGAGAAGGCAATTGAACTCAGACATCCAGCAAGGCTGCAAGCAAAGGCAAATGTTGAGACCATTACCAGTGTTGTTTCATTTTTCTCTTTTTAGTTGTTTGGAACTGAGTTGAGGTTAAGAGTTGGACTTTGAACAGCTACTTATTTTAAAGGAGACGAGAACAAAGGCAGATGTTTGCTGTTAGGAACTGACCTGGAAGATAATGCAACTTAATTACTGTTTGAAGGACACTGTAAATGGATCGGCACCAAGCTGTTGCAATGCTAAGGGGTGGCAGCTGTGTTGGATATTGACTTGGTTGATCAAGGGAGAACCAGTGCTAACCAGCCAACCGCAGAAAATGTTGAAAGAAAACAAAGAAAAAGAATGGGTTCTGACCTGTTTTTTTTAATCAGGAGGCAGAGTGAGTTGCTCTCTAGTTCTCTCTCCAGTTATCAAATTGTTGAATGTTCTGAGGAAAGAATCCCAGTCTGTAAGTAATAAATAACTATTTCTAGGAGTCTGTTGAAATTGTTTGCACTAACTAGTGACTTTGGAATTTGAGCAAGCTATAGCACACTGCAAGAACAATGTACTGTGCAAGGATTCATGAAGGCCTGGTATTCATCGTTTGAAACAGTTTAATTGAACTGTTAAATTATAATTATTTTCTTTTCTTTTAAGTTTATCCGTTAATTGTGTATGTCAGTTGGGCTGTCATTGTGTGAGTGCGGTATGTGATCAAAGGAGATTGGGTTTAATTATATGTATTAATTAGATTACCTTATTGTTCATCTTTGTTGTGCTAAAGAGTCATAATAAATAATAATTTGCTTATTTTTGTTATAAAGTTACAAACTTCATGTCCAAGACTGTTATTTATAAAGTCTAGTTAGGAACAATTGGGAAATTTTGAAGGTCATTGAATATTTTATTTTCATTGTGTTGCAAATCCAGTGATAGCGAAGCTGATTTGGTTTAGCTTACTATCCCTGTATCATAACATAGATCTCTCTCTTTCTCAATCTTCTTAAATGAAGAAAAAATAATACACGAAGACTCCAAAAAGATGAGCTTCTAACTCAATGACTTAGATCAACTCACCAGTTACCAAAATGGAGGATCTTCTATTACTTTGTGGTCAATGGCATTATTATATCATCACCAAAATCCAAAACAGATGTAAGAAAGTCACCTAATTCCAATTTTGTGATTTGGACATTTGATCATAGAATTTGATTCTTTTTGTCTATGATTTTCCACCTATGATCTTGCTATCTCCTCTATTTGTAAGTGAATATTTGTGTTTGGGTTTAAAGGAGACATGGTTTATGTTTGCATAGTAGTAATTAATAATCCATTTTGCCACTTGTTAAAGGAAAAGTTCATTTATAATAAATATTAATTTTACAGTTAATTGATGAAATCTGGCATGAGTTTCTTTAACTAGCAGCATAAAGTCAAGCAAATTCACTACTTTGGTGATTTAATTGGTCATTTATACATTTGTGTCAACTTGTGACATCATGGGGTTTGATTTCCAATGCAGATTTCCCATCAGTGCCACGACAATGTGACATGATCAAATTAATACTGCATGCTTCTTATATAATAAGAATGTAACTTACACTTCAATGAAACAAGACTTCAAATAATGCGATTAGCTTCATACCAATTATAACCCTAAAACACTTATAGAAGATTAGAACGATGTAATTGCAAAAAGTGATTAAAATGAGGCTCTATTTACTTGAATATTTTCTTGCACTAACAGCATTAGTTGACTGACGTAAACAGCTGCCCATGTAGATATTTAAGTGATATGCTTGCAAAACAAAAATCAAATACAGTATTTATACCAACATTTATTAAATTATTTATTTGGGAAATATTTAAAATATGTAGAAGCATATAAAAATGTTGTATAGCGTAATGGTTCTTCATGCTACATTAGTTAATGCTTCATTGCCAATGGCACCCATTTCACAAGAATTATTTTTTAAGAAACACTTGGCTTATTCTAGTTTCCTATTGAGAAGATGTATAGGAAAGGAAACACCAGGGACAATTATGCATTGACAGCTGTACTGCCAAGGCTCAATCAGGTACAATTCTGGCCAGAGACTTCAAAAGAGATTGATGATTTCACAGCTTATGTGAAATCTGAAATTATACAGGGTTGTCAAGGCTGTCCTTACATCATGTCATTCCAGGCAACCCTACTTGAAGGAAAAGTAGACAAGATGGCTATCTCAGCCAGTTTGGGAACAATGGAAACTATTAAAACAAATTATGTATCAAATAGTACTAATGGACTATAATTATCTCCTAAAACACCTCATAGTTTTCAACCAGATACCACCAGACCAGTGTCACCTTATTAACTAAAGTGAGCTTATCCTGAACCCTGGCAATCTGACTGAAACTGCTGGTTATTGACTAGTTTAATTATATAGATTTGACTTTGTGACAGAGTCTGAGTTTTATGCCAAGATGGAATGCAGCTAAAAGCAGCTCAAGGTTCAACTAAAGCCTAACTCTAGCTTCAGCCTCTCTCAAGATCTGACTTTGGGAAAAAAATCTGGTATTTTGCTAGAAGATTGAACTAATTTTCTAGCGTAGAAGAGTTAAACGGCAGTGCCTTTAACTGCACACCTTCACTGGATATTGATATACTGGAATCTAATTAATGTGAATTAATGCCAATATTTTTGATTTTTAAGTAATTTGTAATTGTAACTTCTGTCTGTTCCATTTTATTTCTTCCTTTGTATGCTTGTGTGCATGAGTGTGTGTTGCATACCATTCCTTCAGGTTTTGAATGCATTAATAAACTCTACTTTGTTTTAAAACTAAGAAATTTGCTGTGAGTCATTTTTAAATTGGACTTCAGAAACAGGATTTGAGGAAAACACAACCACCTAATCTGTAAAAAGGAGAAGAAATAAGAAACCATGTTTGCTACAGACAGAAAAAGTGTAAAATATCCAACAATGTATGAAAAGAATAATTCAAATACTTTGTCCCCTTGTCTGTGAAAAATCTCAATGACAAAGATAGTGCTGAGTGAACAGCAATCTTTCTGAACATGACTGAAAGACTGAAAAAGTTTACTTCACCAGTCAAATAATCACAATGAGTAACTCAGGATGTCCAGTCTGATCAAAAATCCAAGCTTCATACAATTCAATATAAGCTTCATACAATTCCATGGGAGCCAGGAAAATGTCCACAGATCCAGGACATGGTGAAGAAGATAAAAATTTCCTTGCTTAAGCATCCAAGGTACTGAAAAAAAATGCTTTCTCTTCCACTTAGAAACCGATTGCCTGATCTAGAAATCAATTATACTATAAGGACAGAAATATTTGTTTCAAAAGAACAGCTGTCTTCCAGGAAGGAAATTCAGGAGATTAAGAGCCTTTCAGGTAAGGTAATGAACCATTAACAACATCTCTAAAGGACTGTATCCTCCGCAAATTACAGTGAAGAGATAAGTTGAGCAGAGAAAAGATCAGAATCAATAGTCCCCAAGCAAAAGAACTATCATTCTTCCAAGTCTGAAGAAAATGGGTTCTACAGAAATTGAGAAATGTCTTAACTGCCGTTACTGGTGAAGTCAGAAACAGCGGGAGGGAGGGAGTTGGGGGAGAATGTTGTGTGGTAAATGTAATATCAGTATATACACAGTTGTAGAATGGTTAACTATGGGGAAAGGAGATTAGAGGAAGAGATGTTGTATAATGGCATTGAAGGGGTAAATCATGTAACAATGGCAGCACCCATTCCACTAATGTCATATACAACCCGTGGTTGAAGACAGGGAGTTTGACTCTAGCTTTTGAAGGGAGCAGATATATCTATACCAGCTCACTTGAGTCCTAGTAATTATGCTTGGCCAGATGCTTGTATTTATTATCCTGTACTTATTCCTATCTTGTATTAAACTTTCTTATTATCTCAGAAAAGTGCCTCTTCTGCAGGTACTATATGGTAGAGTATCGTCTTCCCCTAATCATGGATTTTAAAATTATTTATTCATGCCATATTAGCCAGCCAAGTCCACCACATTACTGTGTATCTGGAATCACAGGTAGGCCAGACCAGTAAGGATGGCAGTTTTGGACCGGTAAAGGGGCAGTAAAGATGCAACCAGATGGGTATTTATAATAGCCAACAATGATTAAATTGTCACAATTAGATGAAATTTTAATGCAGATTTTTATTAAATTCAATTTTCACCATCTGCCATGGTAATCATATAATTCCTACGGAGCAGAAGAAACCAATCAGCCCATTAACCCTCTGAATAGCATCCCACCTACACCCACTACCCCTGCCCCACCCTATCCTTTGAACCACCCATTTCCCATGGCTAATTCACCAAACCTGCACATCTTTGAACTGTGAGAGGAAATCCAGAGGAAACCCATACAGACACAGGGAGAACATGCAAACTCCACACAGACAGTCACCCAAGGTTGGAATCAAATTTGGGTCCCTGGCATTATGAGGCAACAGTGCCAAACACTTAGTCATTGTGCTGCCCAATATTTTATAAATTGTAATATTTGAACCCATGTCTCCCAAACATTAGTCTGGGACTAGATCATTAATCCAATGACATTACCACTATTAGGCCAAAGGAAGACAAAGGAAGATTGATGGCAGCAAACTTTCCCAAACAACACTTAGCCAGCACCACATTCTCATAGAGATGGCAAAAGCCTACCAGAAGTGGTCATCTGGGAAAATGCCACAAAAATCAATTCAGAAGCTTGATTTTCTTTTCATCATTCCCAGGATGGGGTGTGGCTGGCTAGACCAGCATTTATTGCCCATCCCTAATTGCAGTTAAGAGTCAACCATATTGCTGTGGATCTGGAATCACATGTAGATCCAACCCAGTAACAGCAGCAATTTCCTTCCCTAAATGACATTAGTAAACCAGATGTGTTCTTCGCCAACCATCAACAACAGCTTCATGGTCCTCATTGGACTCTTGACTTCAGGTTTTTTAATTGAAATCAAATTCTACCATCTACCATAGTAAAATTGGAACCCAGGTCTCTGAAACATCACCTGGATCTCTATCTAGTGATAATACCACTAGGCCATCACCTCTCCTCAAATACATTACAAATAGATGTAAAAGAATTTCACGGAAAATTGGCCAAGAGATAGTACCCTAGCAACATTGAGCTGCTAGACTGTGATGATAGCACTGTGTTCTAGGAAAATATGATAAATTCATAACTTCCTGCGTAATGTGCTCTTGATATCATTGTGTCATCAAAGACCACTTCTCCACTGAGACAATAAAGAAAGTCAAGACTTCAGCCAACTGCATGAGAGCAGCATTGACAGAAACCTGAAAATAGATTGCTCTACTCACCCTCTGAGACAGAGAACCTTCATTAGGGGAGGGTGGGTGGAAGAATTGCTTTATTCCAGCATCAACACCATTCCATTTTATAGAGGTCCACCAGATTATTTAGATGCTCCTAAAAGAGTTATCCTATGCAGGAACTTCATTAACCCAGCTACTGCTGGTGTAGACCTGGCTGCTGGAAAAGGTTTTATACTGTCTGGCTGAAATTAGACACAAGTGTTGATCCATATACAAAGTCCATTCACATGAAAAGTTGTGAACACAGCCCAGTCCATACAAGAAAAATAACTTGCACTTAAATTTCCTGTACAAATTAGTTTCCAAACACTATTCTAATTCTCGACAAATATTGAATGTGTGCATGGTTTTTAAAAATCTAGAATGATTTTAATAGGATAATTAAATATTACAATGGTTATGACACTCACAAAGTGAAGGCCAAAGCATAATGATATTGTCACTGGACTAGTAATCCAGAGACCAAATGTAATATTCTGGGAACATAGTACAGCTCCCAGCAAGACAGTTAATGGAATTTGAATTCAATTAATAAAAACCTGGAAATAAAAAGAAATCTAGTCTAACAATGACCATTGTCAATGTTATACCAGCTCATCTCATTCAACAATAACCTTCAGGGAGGGAAAATCTGCAATCCTCATCTAGTCCAGATCAACAGCAATGTGGTTCACTCATAACTGCTCTCTCAAATGGGCCTAGCAATTCATTCAGTTGTACGTAAGCATCTACTGTCTTTGAGAAGGTAGTGATAAGTTGCTTTTTGAACATTGTTTTCTTTAATTCATTCGTGGGATGTGACTGTTGTTGCCTGGGCTAGCATTTATTGCCCAAGTCTCTGGGTAGTTAAGAGACAATCACATGTTGTGGTGTCTGGAGTCACATGTAGTTCAGACCAGGTAAGGATAGTGGATTTCCTTCTCTACAGGGTAATAGTGAACCACACCAGCATTTATGACAATTGACAGTGGCTACATGGTTGCTGTTAGGCTCTCTAATCCAAATTTTTCTTACATTGAGTTCATATTTCACCATCTGCCATAGTGGGATTCAAATCCATTTTTCTGTGAGTTCCCAGTTACCACTATGCCACCGCCTTATGACAGTGGGAAGGTAATTGATAAAGTAACTGAATCTTGTTGGGTGAAGGATACTACCTGAGGATTCCTGCAGTGATGACCTGTGGTTGAGGAAGTTGACTTCCAACAACAACAACCACTATCTCATGTCTGGGATCCAGATCTGTCTCATGTCTGGGCTTCCCAAAGGCATTCTAGAAAATCTAAATGCATGAGTTTAGCAATGACTATTTCACATGTTAATCTTCCATAATTTTGCAGCCAAATGGCAGGAACAGCTTAAAACATTATAACCCATTATAAGTGAGGATGCTCAGGCATTGCAAGGATACAGTGAAAGCTAATAATATTCTGCAGTGCTAAAGCGCAAGTATGTGTATAAGACACTGAAGGAACAGTCTCAAGATCTGGGCCAAGTCAATAATATTCACTAGTGTGTGAACATTCTTTTATGAGCCATTTGTCTTTGACACAGGAACCATTTTTAGTGCAACTTTCCAGGAGAATGTGGTGATGGAAGTGCTCAATGTAAAAATGACAAGCACTGTAGTGCTAATGTTTGTCCAGGGCACACACTTTGATTTGATTGATTTGATTTGATTTGAGTTGATTTCAGTTTATTGTCAAATGTACCTAGGTAGAGTGAAGAGTTTTGTTTTGCGTACAGTACAAGCAGATCATATCATATAAAGTTCATAGGGCAATAGAACAGGGCAAGGAATACAATGTTGCAGCTGCAGAGAAGGTGCGCAAAAAGCAAGACCAACATTAACAGCGGCGAAGAAGGTGTTCTTAAACCTGTTAGTGCGTGTGTTTAAGCTTTTGTATCTTCTGCCCATAAGAAGAGATTGGAACAGATTATAACTAGGGTGGGAGGGGTCTTTGATGATGTTGGCTGTTTTTCCAAGGCAGCAAGAAATGTAGATTCAGTCAATGGATGGAGGTAACAAGGTGTAGAGCTGGATGAACAGCAGGCCAAGCAGCATCAGAGGAGCAGGAAAGCTCATGTTTCGGGTCTTGACCCATCTTTAGAAAATTCAGAAAATCAATGGATGGAGGGATGGCTTGCGTGATGGACTGGGCTGTGTTCACAACTTTCTAGAGTTTCTTATGTTCCTGGGCAGAGCAGTTGCCATATCAAGCCATGATGCATCCGGATAGAAGACTTTCTGTGGTGCATCTATGAAAGTTGGTAAGAGTCCTTATGGACATGCCGAATTTTCTTAGCCTCCTGAGGAACTAGAGGCGCTGTTGTGCCTTAACAGTGGTGATAAGATCAGAACCAGAGCTAAAATTAGAAATCACCATTTTTATTACATAGATAAAATAAATGACAATCCACTTCAATCAAATGTTGATTATAGCAAGCAGAGATTTGACAGGCAACTGTACCAATATAACCATAACATGTACAGAAAATGTCCCTGGGTAACTCAGTCATCCTGGAAGTTGATCGCTAAAAAGTTGTCTCTAGCCTTTTGGGCTTAATGGAACATAGCCCCATCTTTCATCTCTTTGACGGCCCTCCTCACTCTTCCTTCCTCAGACTTTTTGACTCCCTACTGCATCTCCTTCTATGTAAACATATTCCCTCCCTTTGGCGACTGGAATTGTGCACACCACTATGATGTGGGACACGCTATCTGGAGTGTACTCCATTGCTTCACCTGAACAATATAGCCATTGGAGCCTCATTTTCAGGAAGCTTATGGTGCATTCCATTGTAGCACTGGTCAAAGCATGGGCAGTGTTGTATCTCTGCTCAGTTTCAGGCTGAGGATTTCTTAGGCAGGTCAGCAACCAGGTATGGAAAGGGAACACTTGTGACCCAGCAACCATCCTCATGGGCCAAGGGCTTGTGAAAGAGGCTGGCACCTGAGTGGTCCAGAATATACACATCCCAGCAGCTCCCTGGATATCTAGCTCAGACCTGCAAAATGTTACTGATTGGTCACCAATGATTTGTACACTTATATAATGAGTGCTTTTACATTGACAAAGACTACTGGTTCATGATAGGATGTTCCGATTGTTATGTGAGTGTGAATGATTGCACCATGAACCTGCAGAAAACCAGCAATGTAATAAAGTGGATGTCCTAGCTGCTGGACTGCTGGTGCTAAAGAGGAAAGAGATGAATGGTGGGCTTTTGGGAAGAGAGCAGCAGTGACCTTTTGGATGTATATATGAATTAATGCCTGTGAAATGCCACAGAGGTCCGCAGCAGCTCTCTGAAATAATCATTTGAAATAGAAATTAATGGCAGCTGTTACCTTTTAAGATTGGAATTGCCACCCAGTGCTTGTGATCACAGGTGCTGGCGTAAGTGTGTCAGGTCATCCAGATGTATCTTCTACATGCTAGCTGTCATTGATCTGGCTGCACTGAAACCTGCAGACCCTATTTCACATGAGAGCTGTCTTTCGACATTGTGACACATCTCTTGCTCCTTCTCCCTCTGCAGGCTGTACTGCAGCCAATTGCCTTTGCAGCTGTTTCAGTTCTTGCAGGAGCCTGTGACTACAATCCTTTGGACCTGCAAGAGCATTAGAGGAATGGTAGGGTTGATCTTTCAGAGGATCTGTGGGAACAATAAATGAATGCTGGCAGTGCTATTAGTTGGATGCTTTTCCCTTCCTACCCTTCCCTGCAAAGATCTAGGCTAATCCTCAGATGCTGGTCTCATACTAAGTGCCCAACTAGTGTGCGCTCCATGTGATTCTGCATTGCTGTGTCCTGAAAGGATAGCACCTCGCGACCAACATCACAGGTGCTTGGGGACATCTACTACAGCTAGATTACCTTCACACCTGACAATAACTCTTCCCATACATGATAGCCATCCTTACCCAATTTATGTTGCCCCAAAACAGTCCCAATGTAGCCTTGGTAAACAGCAGCTACTGTAAGTCCTCCTACCATATCCCCATCATCCTTCTTCTTGTGTCTGAGGATATATCAGCTGCAATGTCATAGAATGCAGTCTTTACATTGGCCTGCCATCACCAATGAAGAAGACAAGGTATTGCGTGAATGTCCCTCACTCCATTGACTTTTGGAATATTTTCTAATCAACCTGTGCAGAGATATTATTACACACCTCTGGAGCAAGTGGGACTTGAACCAAACCTCCCAGCTCAGTAGGGATCCCCTGCCTCTCGTAGTCCTGAGACATCACAAGGTGCCAACCAGGCCACGTACTTGGGTACCATGTACTGTCATGAGATCAGCTAGACAGTGTGAGTTATGTGGTCATGCTGCTCAATTGGGGATTGAAGGCAGATGCTGACATTGATGAATCATGGACTCCTGATTAATGGAATGGCTTTTCAGTTTGCCACGCATTCCAGCCATCAACACCACCCTTTTTTTAGAAAATGTGTTACTTATTCTTTACACTTTGGGTGAAGATATATTTAATCAACCCATCCCAGGCATGTTATGAGATGCCTTGAACCTGGGCCTTCTGGCTAAGCATTTGAGACATGACCGTTGTGCCACAAGACTCCCTCCACTTTTGGTGTAGTTTTCTCAAAAATGAAAGATCATTGTGCAGTTGATATTCAGATCAAGATTGTAAGCTGCAGAATGTGTGTTCACTGCTATGACTTCCAGCCTTCGCCTGTGACCCACAATAACATTTCCATTCGGAACAATCCTTGTTACCCTGATGACCGTCATTCACCCACCACTTCAGTGACGTACCTCCTGCAACTGTACATTTCCATACCCTATAACATTCCACCCAACTACTTTTAATTGCTTCCTATGACTGTGACCACTCCATCAGCTAGCCAATATAACCAGACCAAACCCTAGACTTGATAGCCTCAATGACACCATGGACTGATCCTACAAACACCCCCACCCCTGGTTAATCTACAATCTATTTCCCAGTTGACCATGACCTATTACCCTGGACTGAATTTGCAAGATGTCCCTGATAGACTGACCAGCAAGGTCCTTTATAATTTTCCCTGCCTTAATTAGACCATCCATCTGACTGATAGTGACTGACACCATCTCCACAGACTAGAAAAGGCCCAGCCCCTCGACTGACTGTGACTATTCCCCCTAACTATCATGAGTTCACCCTTGCCCTGCTGACTATATCTCTCCTTTCCCATTCACATATTGCCATGCTTTTCATCCACATACACTGTGTTTTCTGCTACACTGCAAACACATGCTCCTCTGACACTGACACAGCACGGTACCCTTCAGCCACATGTACACACCCTTCCATGTTGCTGCTTCCATTTGCCCTTCAGCCATGAGTTTTTTACTCACTTTCTGCGCTAATATGCCATCTGTGTAGAACTACATCGTTGTCCTCAAGTTGATTTATGTAATGGCCCAGGGACACATCCTGCCTTATCCACTTGGAAGCACCTACTGCAGTTGTAAAGCTAACCACAAAACGATAATGAATATTTACAACATTTTACTAGCAGGAGAACAGAAAAATAAGTACCCAGACTGGAGGCTGAAGACCAAGTTTCCAGGTAAGCACTTGCTATGTGTGACCAAGCACCTGAAGCATCAAGTATCTCAATTGGGCAGAAGTTAATTGGGAAAGCAAAGCTAACTCCAGCAAGTTATGTAGTTGATGAATTGTAACTGTATGCACATGAGGCTTTTGACACCTGATGGTGAGAAGGTTAACTCACCTCTGAGGAGAGAGAACTTAGTTGCTAAATGGTAAGAATCTGATTTTTGCAATCTCACCAATTAATTTCTCACACCTCCATTCTTTTCCCCTCCTCTGGGAGGCGAAATCCATGCCCAGGTTACTTTGGATGCACTGACCCCAAATAGCAAATTTCCTACTTTAAAATGGGCCACCTATTCATTAGACATACTTGCTGAACTAAGTGTCAAGGTTTAAACACATCTGGCCACATTGCTGAAAGATAATTACTATGTACATGCAGCATATTCTTGCAAATTTTAGTTACAGCTTGTTAAGCAATTCAAACATGCACCATTAATTACAATTGACACTCAAGACATATTTTAAAAAGAATCTATTACATGTACTCTAGGAGTCTCAGAGAGAGCAGCCCTATAGTCCTCCGGGACTATGGCGACTTTATTTTACTTATAGGCATGCTATAAGGGATAACTTTCCACAGATTAAATCAGCAAACTTGAAGGAAGTCTTTGATAAGAAGTCTTTAACCTGGATATCCACTGATGATTAAATTGAATTTGAGCCCCTTCCACTACTCATACTTCACAATGATACTATTAACGTTTCATGGTCATTGTTTGACATATCTACACTCTAAAAAGGGTTACAACTCTTTTTGAATGTTTTCACTTTGTACTGACAGTGCAGGCACACTTTACCTGTTCCTATCATTATGGGATTGATCCTGGCTGTAAAAGCTGATTGATCTATATTGTTGCAATTAAGATGAGAGTTTGGCCGAATTCATGCAATGCAACGAAACTATACACCGTGTTGTTTTAAATTGTAGTACTGACAATTGTATCAGTAAAAGTTAATTACGTTTCTACACATACAAGTGGGTGCAGAGAAAAACGAATTGCAACTCATGATTCATCTCAGGTGGGCTTTCAAAGTCCACAAACATGAGTTTTACTCCTATAAATCTAAAATGTAGAGTCAATGTATGCATATTAGTGGAGCAAAATGTAACTTATAGGGCAGGTTTTCAATTTAAGCAGGTAGTAGAAGAAGCCATCAGCCTTATATTTCACGTTGTAAATGAAGTTTGGATACACTCAGGCAGCTTATGCTGGTCAGAAAATAGATTTTCTCAGATCTCTTGAAGTGTGTTTTCTTTCATAAAAATATTGATGGAACTACTTGACTGATTCAGTCTTGAAACTGCAAAGAGAAAATATATTCTGGGCCTTTTTCAGGTCTTTACATCATCTCCCAGAAAGAAGATGCAACACTGCAAAGGCCATTTGAAAGAAGGAAGATGAACAGATCAAGAGTGAAGGAGAAGCAGAAGGCCACATGGAGAGATGAACAAAGAATCATAAAGTCAGTGACCACAACAGGCAGCCAGAGAAACAGCACCAGGATGGTGACAAAGACAGACAGCCTCTGACTTACCATAGACAACACCATACCATATAGAAGGATAAGTGAGAGACAGTGGGAGAGGGAAATAGAGAGAGATTGAGGTGGGGAAAGTGAGTAAATAATACCTGTACTTTTTGATGGTTTTCTTTTCCAATCTTGTTATTCTATAAACCCTAAGTTAAATCATGTCTCCTGTTTATAGCACAATCCAACAAAATCTGCATAAGTTGAATTAAATAACTGATCAAACAACATGAAAATATAATTGCAATTGTGTGAAGGTGAGACATTAACCTGTCTATAGAGTTCTATCAGAAAACATGAATTCTGCAGGAATACATCAGGTATTATCTACAATTTGTATTCTTATGAAAGAAAATTCTGTTTTCCCACCCTCAAAGATTAACCAAACAAACTGCGAAATGTTGCATTACAGCTGCCATTACAACTTCACTATTGAATAAAAACAGAACCCTATTTTGGTTGCAGTAGAAAGGAGAAATAAAATCTTGCATTTATGTAATACCATTCATGATCTCAGGCTATCCCAAAGCAACAGCTGCTGCTGTTTTGTGGGAAACAAGGCAGCCAATTTGCACATAGCAAGGCTCCGCAAACAGCAATGTGGTAATAACCAGATCATCTGTTTTTGCAAAGTTGATTGAGGGATAAATGTTGACCAGGACACTAAAGGTTACTCGTCTGCTCTTCTTCAAAATAGTGCCATTGGATCACTTATGTCTACCTAAGTTACACGTTGCCCCCACTTAACGTTGTGCTGCCCTTAGGATGCATTCAATAATACTGCAGGCCCTCAATATTGCACCAAAGTATCAGCCTAGGTATTTTCCTGCACAAGTCTCTGCAAATTAAGCCACAATCTTCTGCCTTAAATGTGAGAATACTACCAAATTTAGCTATAGCTAATACTCAGCAGGCATTCTACACAATGGAATATTTGATTAACTCTGCCCACTCTTACCCTTATGATAGTTGATCTTCTTCTTAACTGTATAAGTTCTGTTTTCCTGATGAAGTTAATCAACAGAAAATTATCAGCTTCTGCTGGAACTTTTTCTACATTTCCTCTATTCCATGCAGACGGGGAGATAGGAAAGTCTCTTATTTTCTAGTCTCACTTTATACAGTAATTCTGAGTTTTTGAATTCTACTCTTATCTTCACATTCCAAATTAGATGCATAAATAATTGGAAGATAAACCCAGCAACAGGCCATTCATGTAAGAGATCTCCATCAACATCCCCTCCCATGATGAGCATCTCTCCATCCAATAAACAGGCTAAATTAGATTTATCCATTCTGCCTTATATTGCTTCTTTTGCATTCACCTACAATCACAACAATGAATGCTATTCAACTTGCCTGTTACTTTCTCAAAAAAAATAAGGTTTGTCAAGAGATATTAGGAACTGCGGATGCTGGAGAATCTGAGATAACAAGGTGTACAGCTGGATGAACACAGCAGGCCAAGCAGCATCAGAGGAGCAGGAAGGCTGACGTTTCGGGTCTAGACCCTCCTTCAGAAATGGGGGAGGGGAAGGGGGTTCTGAAATATATAGAGAGAGAGGGGGAGGCGGATAGAAGATGGATAAAGGAGAAGATAGGTGGAGAGGAGGGGCAAGGGGGCAGGGTTGGAGCCAGTAAAGGTGAGTGTAGGTGGGGAGTTAGGGAGGGGATAGGTCGGTCCAGGGAGGACGGACAGGACAAGGAGGCAGGATGAGGCTAGTAGTAGGAGATGGGGGTGGGGCTTGAGATGGGAGGAGTAGATAGGTGGGAGGACAGGTTAGGGAGGTGGGCTGGTTTTGGGATGCGGTCGGGGGAGGGGAGATTTTGAAGCTTGTGAAGTCCACATTGATACCATTGGGCTGCAGGGTTCCCAAGCGGAATATGAAATGCTGTTCCTGCAACCTTTGGGTGGCATCATTGTGGCACTGCAGGAGGCCCAGGATGGACAAAGGAGTCCAAGGAGTGGGAGGGGGAGTTGAAATGGTTCGCGACTGGGAGGTGCAGTTGTTTGGTGCGAATCGAGCGTAGGTGTTCCACAAAGCGGTCCCCAAGCTCTGCCTGGTTTCCCCGATGTAGAGGAGGCCACAACGGGAACAGCGGATACAGTATACCACATTTGCAGATGTGCAGGTGAACATCTGTTTGATGTGGAAGGTCTTCTTGGGGCCTGGGATGGGAGTGAGGGGGGAGGTGTAGGGGCAGGTGTAGCACTTCCTGCGGTTGCAGGGAAAAGTGCCGGGGGTGGTGGGGCTGGTGGGGAGTGTGGAGCAGACAAGGGAGTCACGGAGAAAGTGGTCCCTCCGGAAAGCAGATAAGGGTGGGGAGGGAAAAATGTCTTTGGTAGTGGGGTCAGATTGCAGATAGCGGAAGTGTCGGAGGATGATGCGTTGGATCCGGAGGTTGGTGGGGTGGTACCTGAGGACGAGGGGGATTCTATTTTGGTTGTTATTGCGGGGAGGGGGTGTGAGGGATGAGTTGCAGGAAATGCAGGAGACACGGTCAAGGGCGTTTTCGAACACTGTGGAGGGGAAGTTGCGGTCCTTGAAAAACGAGGACATCTGGGATGTCCGGGAGGGGAATGCCTCATCTCGGGAGCAGATGCGGCGGAGGCAAAGGAATTGGGAATAGGGGATGGCCTTTTTGCAGGAAGGTGGATGAGAGGAGGTGTATTCTAGGTAGCTGTGGGAGTCAGTAGGCTTGAAATGAATATTGGTTTCCAGGTGGTTGCCAGAGATGGAAACAGAGAGGTCCAGGAAGGAGAGAGAGCTATTGGAGATGGTCCAGGTGAACTTAAGGTTTGGGTGGAAGGTGTTAGTGAAGTGGATGAAATGTTCGATCTCCTCGTGGGAGCACGAGGCGGCACCGATACAGTCATCGATGTAACGGAAGAAGAGTTGGGGGATAGGGCCAGTGTAGCTTCAGAAGAGGGATTGTTCCACGTATCCTACTAAGAGGCAGGCATAGCTTGGGCCCATGCGGGTACACACAGCCACCCCCTTTGTCTGTACGAAGTAGGAGGAATTGAAGGAGAAGTTGTTAAGAGTGAGGATGAGTTCAGCTAAGCGAGTTCACCCAACCTTAAGTTCACCTGGACCATCTCCGATACCTCTCTCTCCTTGCTGGACCTCTCTGTTTGCATCTCTGGCAACCACCTGGAAACCAATATCCATTTCAAGCTAACCGACTCCCACAGCTACCTAGAATACACCTCCTCTCACCCACCTTCCTGCAAAAAGGCCATTGCCTATTCCCAATTCCTTCGCCTCCGCCACATCTGCTCCCGAGATGAGGCATTCCACTCCCAGACATCCCAGATGTCCTCGTTTTTCAAGGACCGCAACTTCCCCTCCACAGTAGTCGAAAACACCCTCGACCATGTCTCTCGCATTTCCCGCAACTCATCCCTTACACCCCCTCCCCACAGTAACAACCAAAACAGAATCCTCGCCCTGACATACCACCCCACCAACCTCTGGATCCAACGCATCATCCTCTGATACTTCCACCATCTGCAATCTGACCCCACTACCAAAGACTTTTTTCCCTCCCCACCCTTATCTGCTTTCCAGAGGGACCACTCATCCCGCCCCCTTGACCTGTCTGTCCTCCCTGGACTGACGTATCCCCTCCCTACCTCCCCACTTACACTCCCCATTTCTGGCTCCACGCCCGCCTCTTTGACCTGTCTGTCTCCTCTCCACCTATCTTCTCCTCTATCCATCTTCTGTCCACCTCCCCCTCTCTCCCTATTTATTTCAGAATCCCCTTCCCCTCCCCCATTTCTGAAGAAAGGTCTAGACCCGAAACGTCAGCTTTCCTGCTCCTCTGATGCTGCTTGGCCTGCTGTGTTCATCCAGCTCTACACCTTGTTATCTAAGGCTTGTCAAGCATGTTTTTTTTATTTATTCATTTTGTGGGATGTGAACACCGCTGGCTGGGCCAGCATTTCTTGCCTATCCCTTGTTCCCCTTGAGAAGGTGGTGGTGAGCTGCCTTCTTGAACCGCTGCAGTCCACCTGCTGTGGGTTGACCCACAATGCGATTAGGGGGGGAATTCCAGGTTGTTGACCTAGCGACAGTGAAGGAACGCCAATCTATTTTCAAGTCAAGATATTGAGTGGCTTGAAGGGGAACTTGAAGATGGTGGTGTTCCCATATATCTGCTGCCCTTGTCCCTCTAGATGGAAGTGTCATGGGTTTGGACGGTGCTGTACGAGGATCTTTGGTGAATTTCTGTAGTGCATCTTGTGTAGACAAGACACACTGCTACTACCAAGTGTCAGTGGTGGAGGGAGTGGATGCAGTGCCAATCAAGCAGGCTGCTTTGTCCTGGATGGTGTCAAGCTTCTTGAGTGTTGTTGGGGCTGCACTCATCCAGGCAAGTGGGAAGTATTCCATCACACTCCTGACTTGTGCCTCACAGGTGGTTGCCAGGCTTTGGGAAGTAATGAGGTGAGTTACTCACCACAGTACTCCTAGCCTCCGACCTGTTCTTGCGGCCAATGCATTTAAGTCCAGTTGAGTTTCTGATCAATGATAACTCGCACGATGGTGATAGTGGGGGATTCAGTGATGGTAACACCATTGAATGTCAAGGGACAGTGGTTGATTGTCTCTTATTGGCAATGGACCAAGCCTGGTATTTGTGTGCCATGACTGTAACTTGCCACTTATCAGCCCAAGCCTAGATATTGTCCAGATCTTGTTGCATTTGGACATGGACTGCTACTGTATCTGAGGAGTCATGAATGGCGCTGAACATTGTGCAATTATCGGCAGACATCCCCATACAGGCAATACAGAATAAATGGTAGGATGCTGAGACGTATGGAGCAGAGTGCAGTTATTGTGCTGCCCATGCCTAACCCAGGGCTGTGGTGCAGAGGTCAGTAGGGCTGCTGAAGATGTGGTTCCATAATACAATTAGAATGAGTTTGACATAGTTCTTCAGGCTAAAAGGATTAAATTGTATGGGGAGAAAGCGAGAACAAGCTACTGAGTTGGATGGTCAGCTGTGATCTTATTGAATGGTGGAGCAGACTCGAAGGGCCAAATGGCTGATTCTTGTTCCTATTTTCTATGTTCTAGTTCAGGCTGGGAGGGCCGCCTCAAGCATAGTCTAGTTGGAGGGTGCTGCTCCTTGTGTACTGGATTCTGCACAGTTGCAGCAGAAAACAAGGTGATGTCCCAGGTGCAGAAAACCTGAAGGAGTGGTCTCTTCCCAGGAGAAAGACAAGGACGGGGACACTGGGGAGGAGGAAACTAATGTTGTCCATGACAGAACTCAGCTGCGACAGGCACTGCAAGTCAGACAGAACCTCATGGGCACCCAATTCCCATTGAAGAGAACTGGGAGAGAGCATGCAACCATTGACTGTTACTTTTTTTGGTCATGATGTCTAAATCTGGTTGGTATTGCAGAGGTGAGTTCAGCCTCTGTTGGCTTTGTTTTCATTCCCTTGTGCATTCGGTAAACAAAGGTTCCTGCTTGTGTTGGATTGTCAAATTGCTTGCCCATATGTCCCCTACTGGACAATGACAAAATGTGGGCCTACAGTGGGCACTGAGGACAGGGTAGCACTGATTAAAGAGAATGTTTAGGTAGGATGTAGCTCAGAAGAGGTCAAGAGTGTGGATTAAACAGTGACTAAAAGTACAGCATAGGAATCGGATTTGCGAAGGACTATCAGGCACACCAGCTGTGTTCTGTGGGCAGCGTGCTTTGTGACTGCTGCGCTGTGTTGTTGCAGGTGAGGGGTAACAGCAGATATGTCAGAGAAACAAGAAAATTCCAGTTTTTGTTTGGGAAAAGTGACATGTGGAATAGCATTGCGACCCTTAACTCATGTTGTACACAAACACGTTCACTCTGGAAACTGATGATCGTGTTTGACGATAAATAGGAAAAAAGAAGCTGTCTCTTATTCAAAACTGAGTATTTGCATGTGACTGTTTCTCCTTTGTAGTCTGTGGCAAAAGCAAATTAAATTAGAAAGGTTAGTGCCACATTAATTTCGTCATTTCTGCTCCTGAAGGATGGCAGCTATTTGAGTTTTGGAAAATGTAGCGAAAATTTCCAGATTTCACTTCGACTAACTGACACTGAAAGAACACTTCACTGATGTCACTATTTCCACAATTTTAGGCCAACAAACTTCAGCAACTTAAAACAGAAAATGTTGGAAGTACTTAGCAGTTCAAACAGCAACTGTGGAGTGAAACCAATAATGATCATTCGTTTTTTAAAAATTGCAGTAAACAGAGTTTAATACAACTGCTGAGAGCATGTCTTTTCCAGGACCTTGGAATGGTCCCTTAATACATTTTCACACAACTTACCGTTACACCCTGCAAAAGGTCTCACTGTATTCTTCAATAAAGCAGCTTTAGGGCACTCACCCTTTTGGTGTTTTCTTTTACTTATCTTCCATCGTTAAAAAATAATTTGCCCAAAGTCATTTGAGTTTCCCAGACTTAGGCTCAAAAACAAAATTTGACCACACCATTATATTATGAAGTCCTGTAACATTACTAACCATAAATTATACGTCTAGAAAGCATAAAAGTTTAAGAAAGTCAGTAAACATTTGAATGAGAGGTTGTAGACATGCTTGCCGAGCTGGTGGGTTTGGTTGCAAATGTTTTGTCACCCTGCTATGTAACATTGTCAGTGCGCCTCTGGTGAAGTGTCGGTGTTCTGTCCCGCTTGTTATTTATATGCCTCGGTTTGCTGGGGTTCCGATTCTGTTTCTCAGTGGTTTGAACACAGGGTCTAATTCAATGTGTTTGTTGATGGAACTCCGGTTGGAATACCAGGCCTCCAGGAATTCCCTGGCATATCTCTGGCTTGTGTGATTATGGATGTGTTGTCCCAGTTGAATTTGTGTCCCTCGTTGTCCGTGTGTAGTGAGACAAGTGAGAATTGGTCTTGTCTCTTGGTAGCTTGTTGGTGTTCGTGAATCCATATTGTCAGTTTTCTTCTGGTTTGGCCTATGTAGTGTTTCTCACAGTCCTTGCTTGATATTTTGTACATTAACCCAGTTTTGCCGGTTTTGGGTATGGGATGCTTTACGTCCATCAATAGAGGTCGTGGGATGGTTGTAGGTTTGTGGGCTACTCTGATACCTAGGGGTCTGAGTAGTTTTGTGGGATATTGGGGTGGTAATTGAGTGTAATTGAGTATCTGGTCCATATGTGTGGCCTTTCTATATACGCTAGACTAGATTTGTGCCTTACAACCCACTTCACCTTCAGTGACAGCATATACAAACAAATCAACGAAACATCAATGGGATCCCCAATATCCCACAAATGGAACTGCATCAGGACACTATTTCAACAAGCCACAACACATTGCAGCAACCCAGAACTACGCAAAGCAGAACAGGAGCACATTATACAGAGTCTTCAAAAGGATTGGATACCCAAAAAGCACAATCCGCCATTACCTCCAAGACAGACCACCACAGGAAGACACAACACGACCAGACTCACTAATTACCCTACCATACAGCAAGGACATTTCAGAGATGACCACAAGACTACTCAGACCCCTAGGTATCAGAGTAGCCCACAAACCGACAACCATCTCACAACAGCTACTGACAAATGTAAAGGATCCCATACCCAAAACCGGCAAAACCAGTGTAATATACAAAATACCATGCAAGGAATGTGAGAAACACTACACAGGCCAGATCGAAAGAAAACGAACAATATGGATTCACCAACTAGCCACTAAGAGACATGACCAATTCTCACTTGTCTAATTACACAGGGACAATGAGGGACACAAATTCAACTGGGACAACACATCCATAATTGCACAAACCAAACAGAGACACGCCAGGGAATTCCTGGAGGCCTGGTATTCCAACCGGAACTCCATCAACAAACACATTGAATTAGACCCGGTGTACAAACCACTGAGAAACAGAACCAGAAATAATACCAACCACCCCAGCAAACCAAGACATGTAAATAACCTGTGGGACAGAACACCGATGTTTCACCAAAGGTGCACGGACATGTCACCTAGCAGGGTGACAAAACATTTGCAACCAAACCCACCGGCTCAACGAG
Organism: Rhincodon typus; assembly: GCF_021869965.1. Lineage (NCBI taxonomy): Eukaryota > Metazoa > Chordata > Chondrichthyes > Orectolobiformes > Rhincodontidae > Rhincodon > Rhincodon typus. The sequence continues at coordinate 154,026,703 of NC_063332.1, read as the reverse complement.
CATGTCTACAACCTCATCCACAACCTGAGCTACAAATCTTCTCAAAAACCTTAAACACCTGTGGGCGCAACACCCTCAAACTGGCCCGCAGATGGGAAACAAATGCAATCCAACTGAGCGCAACCCACGAACAACTATACTTACTGCACAAATGCCTCAGAAAGCAGGTACTACCACAAAGCTTAAAATATAAACCACCTATCAACAATCCACAGGCACGGAGGACAGCTGAACAGAAGGGCCACAGAATGATAAGGGTTACGATCAATGATGCCACAATCACCTCCACAAATACAAGCGGGAAATTGCGCACTAAAAAACTCTGTACTCCAATGCAACCGACCAGGAATGGATATCCACACTGGAACAAGTCATCAGCATACAACAACAAAAGACCAGAACACAGAAAAGAATAGCCCTTCAAGAAAAACGGTCCAAAACCACCCACATCAACAACACGGACAACACAGATTCATGGATTAAAAACATCTCGGACCGACCACTTACAGACACTGAGAAGACCATCCTAGTACGTGGGCTGAATTATAACTACAGAGACGCCAAAAAGACTGACTTCCGGGCTGCGATGGAATCGACACTAAAGACTTACAGAAGAACAGAACAGACCATCAGACAGATGATAGTCCCAACACTGAGCAAAGAAGGAAAGTGGTACACATTCACACCGAAGACAGGAGAGCCCTGGAAAGACTCAAGAAAGACAGGAACATTGTAATCTTACCAACGGACAAAGGATGCATGACAGCAATCTTCAATAGAACCCAATACATCGAGAAAGCTAATGCACTACTAACAGATACCGACATCTACCAACAGATGGCGATAGACCCGACACCACAGTTAGGGAACCGGATTACAACGACCCTGAAGAAATTACACAACTCGGGAGACATCAGCAAGACAGACTATCAGAAAATGAAGCCAGAGGGATCCAATACACCCCCATTCTACAGTCTCCCCAAGGTACACAAACCGGGGGTCCCCCTCAGACCTATTTCTCACAACCAGACACACCAACATATAGACTTGCCAAAGAACTACAAAAGAAGTTGAAATACTTAGTTGACAACACTACCCACTCCAATCACTCATCCCAAGAATTCCTCAACATCATCAATGACGCTAGGATAGAAGAGGACGAGATGATGATAATATCCTTCGACGTAATAGCACTATTTACATCCATAAACACTGACCTAGCCAAAGAAATTATTGCCACACTGCTGGACGAATCAAGTAGGCATGCAACCCAGGACGCCAATAACATCAATAAAGACACCACCATGAATCTACTAGATCTGTGCCTCGCAACCCACTTCACCTTCAACAGCAGCATATACAAACAAATCAACAGTACACTAACAGGATCCCCATTATCAGGACTGATTGCAGAAGCAGTAATGCAGAGGTTAGAACGGACAGCGCTCCCCACTATATAACCCAAGCTTTGGGTCCAATATGTAGAGGATACCTTTGTGATTATTAAATGCGCAAAACTGGAAGAAACCCACCGACGCATAAACAACATCCTTACTGGGATAAAATATATGAAAGAAGAGGAGAACAACAACTGACTAGCCTTCCTGGACGTAATGGTAGAACGCAAAAACAACGAGGAACTCCAGACTAGCGTATACAGAAAGACCACACATACTGACCAGATATTCAATTACACTAGCAACCACCCCATGCCCACAAACAGAGCTGCATCAGGACACTACTACAACGATCCACAACATACTGCAGCAACCCAGAACTGCGCAAAACAGAACAGGAGCACCTATATGGAGTCTTCAAAAAGAATGGATATCCGAAAAGCACAATCCGCTGTTACCTCCAAGACAGACCACAACAGGAAGACACAACATGACCAGACTCACTAATCACCCTACCATACAGCAAGGACATTTCAGAGATGACCACCAGACTACTCAGACCCCTAGGTATCAGAGTAGCCCACAAACCTACAACCACCCTATGACAGTTACCGACGAACGTAAAGGATCCCATATCCAAAACCAGCAAAACCAGTGTAATGTACAAAATACCACGCAAGGGCTGTGAGAAACGCTACATAGACCAAACCGGAAGAAAACTGACAACACGAATGCATGAACACCGACTAGCCACCAAGAGATGCGATCAATTCTCACTTGTCTCACTACACACAGACAATGAGGGACATGAATTCAACTGGAACAACACATCCATAATCGCACAAGCCAAACAGAGACACGCCAGGGAATTCCTGGAGTCCTGGTATTCCAAGCAGAACTCCATCATCAAACACATTGAATTAGACCCTGTGTACAAACTACTGAGAAACAAAATCGAAGTAATACCAAACACCCCAGTAAACCAAGGCATATAAATAACAAGTGGGACAGAACACCAACGCCTCACCGGAGGCACACTGACGATGTTACCTCGCAGGGTAACGAAACATTTGCAACCAAATCCACTGGCTTGGCGAGCATGTCTACAACCTCATCCACAACCCGAGCTACAAATCTTCTTGAAAACATTTGAATGAGAAGTAAAAAGTATGCCACTCAACTCCTCAAATTTGTTCCATTTATAATATCGTAGATCCACTTTGTTAAGCTGTTACCCCATCATTTATCAAGAACCTCTCTACCTCTGTTTTAAAAATATTCAAAAACTGCTTTCAACACATTTTGAAGAGGACAGTTCCAAGTACACGCAAGCCTTTGTGTGCAAAAAATTCTGCTGCCCTGTCTCTTCATTGGATGACCCTGTATTTTTAAACAATGTCCCATTGTTCTAGATTCTCCCACAACAGAAAGCATCTGTGGAGAGAGAAACAGAGTTAGCATTTCAGAAGAATCCTAACAGATTCTAAACGTTAAGAGTCACATCAGACTCCAAGCTTTAATTGTTTCTGACTCCACAGATGCTGCCAGACCTGCTGAATTTCACCAGTACTTTGTTTTTATTTCAGACTTCCAGCGTCAGCTTTCATTATAATCTCAGGATCTAACAACCAAGTTGCTTTTTACAGGGTCAACAAGGTGCAGGGCTGGATGAACACAGCAGGCCAAGCAGCATCATAGGAGCAGAGAGGCTGACGTTTCGGGCCTAGACCCTTCATCAGAAAAGGGCGAGGGGAAGGGGGTTCTGAAATAAATAGGGAGAGAGTGGGAGGCGGATAGAAGATGGATAGAGGAGAGGATAGGTGGAGAGGAAACAAACAGGTCGAAGAGGTGGAGATGGGGCCAGCAAAGGTGAGTGTAGGTGGGGAGTTAGGAAGGGGATAGGTCAGTCCAGGGAGGACAGACAGGTCAAGGGGGCGGGATGAGGTTAGTCGGTAGGAGATGGAGGT
>NC_063332.1:153936094-154022939 GCF_021869965.1 Rhincodon typus | reverse complement strand
CCCTTTTCTGATGAAGGGTCTAGGCCCGAAACGTCAGCCTCTCTGCTCCTATGATGCTGCTTGGCCTGCTGTGTTCATCCAGCCCTGCACCTTGTTGTCTCGGATTCTCCAGCATCTGCAGTTTCTACTATCTCTGCTTTTTACAGGGTAAAGGGTCAATCGGCACTTATTGCTGTGATGACTATTAAAACTCCTGAGAAACTTAAACTGTACTCCCTTTCCTCAGGGACATTGGCCCATGAATTTGCACTTGTTGACAATACAGCCAGTCTCCTGTGTTTGTCCCTGCAGGAGTGGGCAGCATCCGTGAAGAGAAATCAGGGTTACCGAAACGTTAACTCTGATTTATCTTCACAGATGCTGCCAGGCCTGCTGAGCTTCTCCAGCAACTTCTGTCTTTGCTTCTGATTTACAGCATCCGCAGTTCTTTCGTCTTTTCCCGTGTCCTGCGATGGATGGACATCTACTCGGCTGAGCTTCCACATTGCCACTTGGCAAGTCACGCGACGTGGAGGCTGCCAACACGCTGCAACCTTCCAATAGGCTAGTCCACACGCTCCCCCAAGCGGAGGGGGTGGATGGAGATATTGAATTCATCAACCCGAAGGAGCAAACGTATGTTTTCAAAACGGACAATCCCGCTGTCACTTTATGTAGACAAAGAACCGTTTCATTTGGTAAAATATCCCCACGATTGTGAGTACGTGTTGAAATGTTGGTGTTGTCCTGTGTGCTTCCCCCCTACCCCTCTCCAGGGACGGATTTGAGTCCAAGATAGTAGGAACTGCAGATGCTGGAGAATCCGTGACAACAAGGTGCAGGGCTGGATGAACACAGCAGGCAGGGTCTAGGCCCGAAACGTCAGCCTCTCTGCTCCTATGATGCTGCTTGGCCTGCTGTGTTCATCCAGCCCTGCACCTTGTTGTCACGGATTTGAGTCCAGTGGGTGGAGACTGCGCCTGCGCGTCACCATGGGGGTTTGGTTGCTGGGGGAGGGGGATGGGCTCATTTCTCTTCAGTCAGATAGTGGGCAGGGCTGGGCCTGGCCGGACAGGGTAAGGCCCAGGGCTGAGCAGAGCAGCAGATGTGGGCGGTAATGTTTCAGGCACCGGCTCGGCTGTGCGCGACGTTACGCCAGCGAGATCTCCTGCAGCTCATGTCCGGCTCTTCGCCCGCGTTCAGTCGCCAGGCCCTGCTCCGTAAAACCGGCTCGGCATCAGCGACGACGGGGACACTGCCGCCAGCGGCGGGAGCACCGGCCCCGGGTGCGACGGTCGGCGCGGCGGCCGGTGAGTTACCGAGCGAGAGGGGCGTGAACCCGGCGGTGGTTCTTGAGGTGGGAGGCAGGCAGAAGAGAGGGTGAAGACCGGCCTGATTCGTTCCTGCACCAATCTTTACTTCACTTCCCCCAATCTTTACTTCACTTCCCCCATCACTTCTCACTTTTCCTTAAGGGTCAAGCCTCTTCAACCAGACTGGGTTTAAATTTGTGTCAGAGAACCTTTGTCATGCACTTTTCACATCGTTCAGGCAAGATTGGGGGACAGTGGCTGCGAACGGTTTGCTTTTGTTTTTGGAGGGGGTGGATAAAGAGATGGTTCTGTGTCAATGTACCGTTAGAGCCCAAATTTTCAAACAGATCTCTAAACCCTAGAGAGTTCCAGGGCTCTGCCAGGTTGTGTGTCTGTCTATCTGTGTATCTGTCTGTCTATCTGTGTATCTGTCCTTTTTTTAAACTGTATGTTCTAAAAGAGTACTTCCAACACACTTCCATCATCAAACCCTAGCTATTTTAAACCGTCACTATCTATTAAAAGGAAGCGCATCTGTGTGTGTTGGGGATTGTTTCCAACGTGAGCTGAGTTGCAAGAACATCGTGTTGTAGTCACGGACTGTTAAGTTTCTCTAGTACTCGGCGTCTGCGGCGAACTCTGTCTTTTGTACCACTTTTTTTTTGCCGTCTTTATTCATTAGAAGCGATGCAGGAACAGTGTAAAATGCCTAAACGGCGACTAACTAGAATGCAAACAACTGCTTTCGTCTGGTAGTTCTTTTCTGCTGTGAGAAATACTTGCATTTTATTGACAATAGTGTATGATTTTCAAAAGTGTTGCCGTGCAAATCATCGCCAAGTTGCTCTCTTGGATGGGAGAATAGGAACCGAGACCGTAATCTGAAACGGTTGAATTCAGTGCCTGATCCAAAAAGCAGTAAAGAGCAGCATGATGTGCTGTTCCTTGAATTACTTGATCTCTTCCTTATTCCAGTATGGCAACACTACTCCCTGGGAGCTCAAGTGTACAGTGATAGTGGCTAATGTTTAAGACACTCAAAGTGTGTGTAGGGATCTAGTTTGTTAAATACTTGCAGTTCACAGAACTGCACATGGCTTGTGGGCCATCATATTGTCATCAGTAGGTTAGCAGTGGTGACCTTCTTGTGAATGCCATCCACCTTTAAATCTAAACAAGCCAGTATCCTCTGACTACATATGAGACATGCCGTTCTCCGTGCCATCATTCTCCCAATTGGGAGGTGTGGAGCTTTCACAACAACTTGCATGTCTGCAAAACAATCTGGGCTATCGGTTGTATCACATCTTGTCATAGAGTCATACAGTATTGTAGCATGGAAATAGGCCCTTCAGTCTAAACTGGTCTGTGCTGACCATGGTGCCCAGTCAGCGAGTTCCAATTGCCCACATTTGGTCCATATCCCCCTAAACCCTTCCCGTCCATGTGTCTATCAAAGTTGTTTTTTAAATGTTGCTATTGTACCTGCCTGAACAACTTTGTCTGGCGGCCTATTCCATATGCACACCACTCTCTGAAGAAGTTGCCCCTCAGGTTCTTCTTAAATCTTTTCCCTCTCAACTTAAACCCAAGCCCTCTAGTTTTCAATTCCCCATCCCAGGGGAAAAAGACTATATGCATTCATCCTATCTATGCCCCTCATGACCTTATACACCTCAATAAGGTCACCCTCATTCTCCTACGTTCCAAGGAATAAAGTCCTGTCCTGGCCAACCTCTCCCTATAACTCAGGCCTACTAGTCCTGGCAACATCCTCAAATCTTCTTTGCACACTTTCCAGTTTAACTGTGTCTTTCCTATTACAAGGTGACCAAAACTGTACACAATACTCTGTGGGTCCTCGCCAACGACTTGTACAACTGCAACATAATGTACCAACTCCTATACTCAGTGCTGTGACCAATGAAGGCCAGCATGCTAAATGCCTTCTTCACCACCCTGTCCACCTGTGACACTGCTTTCAACGAACTATGTACTTGTACTCCTAGGTCCCACTGTTCCACAACACTCCTCAGGACCTTGCCATTAACTGTATAAGCGCTACCTTGGTTTGACTTTCCAAACACCTCACACTTAGCTGTATTGAATTGAATTTGTCCATTCTTAGCCTGCTTCCCCATCTGATCAAGATCCCTCTGTAATTTTTGATAACCTTCCTCATTATGAACGATACCTCCTAATTTTGTATCATATGCAAACTTACTAATCGTGCCGTGTGTATTCCCATCCAGATCACTTGTGTAAATAACAAATAACAAAGATCCCAGCACTGACCCTTGTGGACACCACTAGTCACAGGCCTCCAGTCTGAGAAACAACCTTCAACCATCACCCTCTGCTTCCTACCATCAAGCCAATTTTGAATATGATTAGCTAGCTCTCCCTGGATCCCGTGCAACCTAACCTTCATAACTAGCCTGCTGTGTGGGACCTTGTCAAAGGCCTTACTAAGACCCATATAGACAACATCCACTGCCCTACTCTCATCTATCTTTTTGGTTATCTCTTCAAAAAACTCCAGAAGATTTGTCAGACATGACTTCCCACACACCAATCCATGCTGGCTATCTCTAATCAGACCTTGACTATCCAAATATTGATTGATCCTGTCCCTCAGTATACTCTCCAATAACTTGCCTACCAGTGATGTCAGGCTTACTGGCCTGTAGTTTCCTGGCTTGTCTTTGCTACCTTTCTTAAACAATGGAACAACATTAGCCACCTTCCAGTCTTCTGGAACTTCACCAATAGCTAAAGATGAAGCAAAAATCTCTGCAAAGCCCTCTGCAACTTTGTCTCGAAGTGAAATCTCCAGGCTAGTTTGGTCCCACGGTCTGGGTTTCCTTACCATTCATTAATGGCTAATAGAGGTTTCTTTTTGTGTAATCACTGTTGTAATGTAAGAAATGCAGCAAGGTCCTGCAAATAGCTGACAATGACTAGATTGTCTGTCTTTTTTTTATTTTCATTGCCCTGCCCAAGATTCAGTGCTCGACAGAGAGAACTGCCCTGCTGCTCTTTTGATTAGTACTGTGGATTCTTGATATTCACATGAAATGAGTGCTTAAAGTGATAGTTGTAGACCTAGACCTAGACCTAGACTCAGACTCGTACACCACAGAAACAAGCCCTTCAGTCCAACTTATCCATGCCAGCCAAGTTACCCAAAGCTAACTAGTCTCATTTGCCTATGTTTGGCCCATATCTATCTAAACCTTTCCTGTTCATGTACCTGTCCGAATGTCTTTTAAATGTTGTAACTGTACCTGCACTTACTACTTCCTCTGGCAGTTCATTGCACGTACAAGCCAACCTCTGGAAAAAGTTGCCCCTTAAGTCCCTTTTAAATTTTTCTCCACTCATCTTAAAATTATGCGCTGGAATTTTGAACTCCCTGACCCTGGGGAAAGACCTTTGCCAATCACCTTGTCTATGCCCCTCATGATCATAAATGTCTGTAAGGTCACCCCTCTTAGTTTCACATCATGACTTGTGTGAGAGAGAGTCAGTTTAGCTCAGTTGGCTGGTTTGTAGTGCAGAGTGATGCCAACAGTGTGGGTGCAATTCCTGCACCAGCTAACATTTGCCATGAAGGATTCTCTGGTTAAACCATCACCAATTGTCTTTGAGAGAGCAGACCTGTGGTCTGGTAAGACTGACCAGTTGTGTGAGAAGTAATGGCCAAGACTTTCTACCTCCTGGAGGATGATGTCGGGAATGGACATACTTTGAAACTGACACTCATAGTTGGCATGTCAGTGTGCTGCACTCCTGGGATGCATTACTATTTTCAAGACAAAGACAGGGAAACAGCCAGGAACTTGTCTGCCTCCAATTAACTGCTTGTTATGATCCTCTAGCTTGTTAGCAGCCTGGGAAAGACTAGAAGGTGACTTTCAATTCCCAGGTCTCACAACCCAAACCATTCATGTTAGTGTGTAGCTGTCTGGTTAAATGCAGGGAGCATTTAGGTAATTTTGTTAGTCGGGGTTTTTGAGTGAGATTGCATGCAGTGCCTTTTGACTGATAACTTCTGTGTAATACAATTATTGGTCCATGACTTGTTGCCTGTACTTCTGAGGCAGCAGCAGGCTCCGTTATGGCTGCCCTCTTTCTTCACAGAGCATGCTCTGTAGACAGCTCCCTCTGCCTGGCAAGTTGGTTTCACCAACTGGATGCTGGGTTCACCGGCCTTGTTAGACCATCTATATTTTATAGATTGCAGCATGAAGTTGGGACATGGCAGTTATCCAGTTGGATAATTGGATTCCCAATCCCAAATTGAAAATAAAGTCTAGCACCTGGACACCATAGCACTTCCTCAGTGCAATGGAGTGTCAGTCAGGATTTGTGCTCAAGTCTGTAAAGTGATGCTTAAATTCACAACTTTATGACTTGAATAAGAGTGCTAATTGCTGTTTGCGTATTAAGGCCTCTAATTTAGTTCTATGACTGTTGAATGATCTGATTTGGATATTCTAGTGGTGGTAAGCTTGGATTCAGTGCCATGAGGTGCTAAGTGAGATTAGTGTATCCAAAGTTTCCTTTCCTGATTGTGTTATTGATAATCACAATATAGCCACTGCACAGACATGGCCTGTGATACCATCTTGCCACGATAGTACAGGCCACAGGAAGTGTCTGTGCATGCGCCAAAGACATTACTGCATTCCAAATACAATGATGTCATCGAACGTGCCACTGACCATGGGTCCAGAGAAGTGAGGCTCTGACAACAATTGGAGCCAGGGGAGTTAGCCTCCATTTCTGTTTTGTGCATTAAGCTTTAAATAAAAATTTGAATCCCTGGAAAGCTTTTCTAAAGGCACACTTCATGCAGTGTCACTTTTTGAGACTGACTGACTGCTTTCCAGTACTTAACAAGGATGTGGGATGTTTCTTTGTGTATGTGTGTTCTTTGTTTATGCAAATGTCTACTATTGTGTCTTGTGCTGGAGTTCCAAGGGAATAAGGTAGAGCTGCATTCTGATTATTTGCCCATAAAATACGTGACCAAATTGGAAGATACCACATGGGTATGATACACCTGGAGTCACTGCCTACTGCAGGAGATGACTTAAAATGGAGGCAGGACAATGTAACATAAACCTTTTGTACCTGATAGGTTGGCTTTTTTTTTAATATTTAGTTTATGATTAGCTATGCATGATAATGAGTATCTTAATTACACGTTTGATTTAGCTGTTGTTGCAGGGAATTGTTGCTGTGTAAATTAATAAGTTGTTTCTAAATTAGAGGTAGCTGTATTCTTCCAGCTACCCTCAATCCCCATAAATATTTTTTCATTATTAGGAGTCTGGTTGTGTGGAAACTAACTTGTCACATTGTTAATTATCCTATTATATGGAATACAAGCTGGCAGGACATTTTTGTAAGGACCTTGACAATTTATTCCTGTGTTTTGATTTTGAAAAAGCTGTGGTTTGAAATGAGGAGGAACAGTTTTAAAAATCAGTGTTTGAAACAATGGCTGCAAGTAACCTGAAGCCCATGGCAGGCACCGTAAACAACTGAGAGCAAGTAGTAATTAAAATTCAGATTGCAGGTGACCTGGAGCTTTGGATGTGTACTGATGCAGCTCTTGTTGGCAACAAGTACTTGACTGAGCTGTGGACTAGTGACAGTTATCGATAACTGACAGACCTTTTTTGTTTGTCAACAACTATGTGATTTGGTTCTTGTATTGCTGAGCAGCTTGGAGCTGGAAGCAGGTTACAGTGATAAAGAAAGAGGAAAAGTGTGCAGATCTTCTCCCTGTCCAGAGGTTGCTTGTTCTCTGCAGTCAAAAACTCAGTAAACCTGAAGAAAATGAAACCTTTTCTGCAGCACGCAGTTGTTATAAGCTGTGACTTTCAAATTGGTAAATTGAAGAAGGGTCTAGGCCCGAAAGGTCAGCCTTCCTGCTCCTCTGATGCTGCTTGGCCTGCTGTGTTCATCCAGCTCTACACCTTGTTATCTCAGATTCTCCAGCATCTGCAGTTCCTACCATCTCTGAAACACTTCAAGTCACCCAGCCACTCTATATAATACATACAAACCATGGAAGCATCCACAAAAACTGAACAATGAGGGATCTGGCCAATGAAGATGGATCATCTCAACATCTGAACTGAGAAGGAAAGACCACTGAACTGACTTTCCAGTTTTCTAACTCTGCCAGTAATCTATTTTCCCTTTATTTGTGTGAAGGGAGTTGGGCAGGAGGAGATTAAAAAATATTAGAGTTTAAGTTAGCATTATATGCCAATGGTTTATCCATTTACCAGTAGCTACATTCTGATTACTTGTCATAAATCTTGTTCTGTTCTGAAACTTGTGATTCATGACTTGTGTACTCTTACTGTACAGGAACAGATGATTCAGGCCATGACACATTCCAGATTCATGCCCATCTTTCATAGAACTCCAGTTTTAAATATGAACTCAGCAACATTGAAAAGATTTTCAAAGTCGTTTCACATCCTGAGTCAAAATCCTAATAACCTATCCTTCCTCATCCTTTTTGGACATAATCTGCATAGTTGACTGCACCATCCTTCTCTAACATTTACCATCTTGGAACTGAAAAGACCTGTTTCTTTTCTTGTGCATCTAAATCTAAGCCAAAAAAAATCACCTGCAAAGGCTTCTTTTCCTGGTTCCGTAGTTTTACGGAATACAAGAATACAGTTAATGAAGGCAGGAGAATGGGGTTGAGAAACATATCGCCATTATCGAATGGCAGAGAACACCCAACAGGTCAAATGACCTAATTCTCATTCTCCTCCAATGTGTTATGGATTCCCTGCCCCGCCCCGCCACCATCACCTCAGAAAAAAATAACTGATCCGCAATTACTGCAGTCAGTCATCCCCTTTCTTTGAAGATGGCTACAGTTAATCCTTCGTTCTCCTTTTTGTGTCCCACAAGTAACTGCTCTTGACACCCATCCTATTTTCTTACCAAAATGCTGTCTGCAACATCAGATGCAAACACCGGCAACATTCAGCACTCTCAACCCCTCACTTGTCAAGACAGCTTGAGCAGAAATTTCATCCAACTAATTATGAAATCATTGTCTTCAGTCTCCAGCAGAAACTGCACTTTCTAGCCACCAACTTCATCCAGCTCTCTAACAACAACAACAGATGGAATCGGCCTATTTGCAATTTTGTTGTTGTTTGACCCTGCGATAAGCTTCTGACTGTGTATTATGCTTAAGACTGCTTTTCCCAGCATAACATTGCCTAACCCTGTCCTTGCACATCCATATACAAAGAATGGAGGGATATGGACAATAGAAAGGCAGAAAGTATTAGTTTCATTTAACATTTTGTTTGGAACGACATCATGGGCCAAAGGGCCTGTTCCAGTGCTGTACTGTTCTGTCATATGCTCACTTTCAATAGACAGTGAATCAGCAGCTTCCAGTGAATGCATATGGATGATTATATGGGGAAGTCAGTTGCTTGCTCAGATGCAGCTCTATACCAATGTCTTATATGTAACTTTGCTCCTTAAGTGAAGTTGCTTCCCCACCAGTGGTTGGAGTCTGCCCTTCCAAGAGTAACTGAGTTGTACAGCATGATGAAACAACAGTCAAACAACATGTCTTGTAGTGAAAGTTAACTTTCACAAATGTGAAGTTGCATTCAGAGTTTAGTTGAAATGTACACAAGGCATTTCAATGCTAAACAAACACCTATAGTTCTCTCAAAGTTCTAATTCTGAAGTAACGTAGTCATCTTTAAATGTGAATTAAGTTGCTTCTAATCATCCACCTTGTGCCATACTAACTTATTAGCTTGTGGTCCGTCTCACCCAAATTGTCTTCAACCTTGGTCTCTGTGCTTTTATTTGCATGTTGTTTCACCTTTTTCAGTGGTGCTGCATCTTCCTCCCAGTACGCATCACAGTGCATTTCTTAGCCAGGCAGCTGTCAATTGAAACTTGCTGCAATCTACTGAATCATAGAATCCCTACAGCGTGGAAACAGGCTATTCAGCCCAAAAATCCACACCGCCCCTCCGAAGAGCATCCCACCCAGACCCATTTCCTTTCATTTCCCATGTCTAACCCACCTAACCTAAAAATCCCTGGACACTGGGCAATTTAGCATGGCCAGTCCACCTACCCTTCACATCTTTAGACTGTGGGAGGAAACCCACACAGACACGGAGAATGTGCAAACTCCACACAGACAGTCACCTGGGGGTGGAATCAAACCCAAGTAACTGGTTCTGTGAGTCAGCAGTGCTAACCACTGAGCCACTGATCAGTCTAAGCTTATGATGTTGCTTATAGTCCTCTCCATAGCTAACCAGTGTTTTTTTCCTTTGTCTGCAAATTCTAGCATTAGTCTCCCAATTCAAGTCCAGATCCCAGTGTTTGGGATGGTGCAGAAAAGTAGGTGGCCTGAAAACGCCTAAAGGACATAAAACAAAATGTCAAAACTACTCGTCTGGTTACATTTGTGGAAACAGAAACTTAAACTTATAATTTCAGGTCTGCCCTTCATCAGTTCTGCTCAGATGATACCATGTCTGCAGAGTGTTTCTAGAATTTTGTTTTCATTTCAAATTTCCAGCTGTTCTGTTATTGCATCTCTTCCCCTTTTTTTTCTCCCCATCCCCATAAACACCTAACCTCTTGTTTTACATAGTTCACCCTGACTGTGTCTGTATGGCTGCATTTATCTTTCTTAGATATTCGAAGCAGTTTCATTTTATCCATCTCCAAGGCAGTTCTTTGTCAAAGACTTACCAAAATTGATAAACTTTGACTGGGTTAAAGAAAATAAAAACAATTATTTCCTCAGACCCAATAAAAGTTGTAAGAAATGAAAAATAAGGTAGCACGTGGATGTTAAATTGATTGCATGAGAGGAAGCAGTAAAAGTAAGCAATTCCTTTTCAGATTGGTAAAGGATACAGTAGGAGTTTCCCACAGGACTATTGCTTTTCTTCATGTTAACAACTAGTACTTTGCAGATGGTATGCAAACTGGAAATATTGTAAGTTTCAAGAGGACCTGGCTGGTCATGTGGCAGATTAAATTGAATGCAGAAAAGTATGAAGTGATTTGTTTCCACAGGAAAAGCAACGAAGGGTCTAAAATAATTGGTGTAATTCTAAAGAAAGAGACTGTTGCTCATGCATGCAGCCTTTCATTTTGTGTGTACCAAATGAGGCTAGATAAATTCTTCATCTAAAAGAGAAACAGTTTGAGGTGTATTTTGTGAAGTTGGTAAAGAATGCCAGCAATAAGCAACACTGACAAATGGTTACCACTCTGCCGAGGAGTTTGAGTCATCAGGTGTTTATGAAACACGAAAGGTGATCTGGCTACTTGCTATCATTTTGTGGAAACAAATTATAAACTGATGCAGAATGGTTTGAGAATAGGTCCTGTGGTAAGGGGCAGTAGTTGTATGGGCAAGCTGGGAGAAGCTGGGATTGCTGTCTAAAGAAAAGCTTGAGAAAATTTGGAAGAAATTCTTAAAATTAAGGCGTCTAGACAGATTAGACAAAGACAAAATACTCCCCCCTTTGCATGCAGGCCAAGAGTCAGTTTTCCAATAAGATGATTGTAACATGAAAAATTGTTATGCAGTAACTGGCTAGGAATGAACTACCTAACAGTATGGTACAGCTTGGAATTAGTCAAAAGATTAAGGCTCTCTGTAAATTGATAACATCAAACACTCCCAGGGCAGCTACAGCATTATGATGGATCCAGAGGAATGGTCATGCTACACTGACTCCAGGAAAGATTTGAAGGGCAGGTACAGCATGAGTTTAGTTACAGAGCAAAGCACACTCTCAACTAACATTCTCTCACTTACCCACTCTCAAGTGCATGCATGTACTGTCTCTCACTTGATCACACAAGGGTGGCAGGCTACCTGAGTTGCTCTTGCAGAGAGCCAGCGCAAAAACAGTGTTGCTTGGCCTCCTTTCCATTGTAACCGTTCATTGACAAATTCTTTTGGTATTTCCAGCATTAACAATCATTTATTTACCTGATCTATGCTGATTAGCTTAATTCAGTCTTTCTCAGTATTAATCTTAGACATTAATCTTATCTCACTTGCTATTTATGTTAAAGTAACTGATTAATTTTTTTTGTCTCTTTGGCAATACATAAATCATAAATTTACACGAGAGTGAGGGCATTCAATATAGACACAATCAGCCTATGCCAGATCTTGCAAAGAGCGTGGGTTTAATCCCACACCCTAGCTTTTCTGTCTACAACCTCATTTATGTAGTTTTCAGCGCAACTTAAGCATGGTTAAAACATCCGATTTGTCTTGACATTCTAAGTGTGCAGTGATCAGGAATTTTGAATTGCTGCAGCTTTATCTATATGTAGCTGCCTTACCAAAATGTTCTTTTCATTCCTCTCTGTGCTCCTGTTCCTGTTGTGGGATTCTCACTAACGCATTTTGTAATAATGATTCAGCAGCTAATAAGTTGAAACAGGGTGGGGAGCAGTTGGGGATCAGACTTTCACCTCCCCAGATGGATCCCACTTTTCTTGATCTTTGCATAGTGCTCTTCTACCAGGCCACAGAGGAGTCACCACCTTCCAGCACTTCTCCCCGTTGTGCAATGTTTTCAGTAAATAGAAGTTCTGCTTGTGATAAGACACTGAGGAAATTGGTAGGGATGTCTCAGACCTACCTTTGGCTATTATTGAAGTTCAGTCTCCCGAATCCCTGGATTCTACTGCTGTTTCTGCATTCGTGTTCTTGAAAGAGTATTGTCACTTGCTAGTCAACTCAAAAATTAAGATTACCCCTGGGTGCTGTTGATCAGTTTTATATGACTGACTACATCACAGGTAGTGCATATCATATGCTGGTAACATTTCTGCCATTGAAAAATTATGGTCAGAAGCTAGCGTTTGAAGTACATTCTGATGTTATCAGAACATAACATTTATTCATAAACCTGAGTGATTACTACATGTCTTTTACAGCTTAATTTGTTAGGAGAGGGCATCGAGTTCACCAACTATGCTATGCAGATCATGTAACTAATTCATTCAGAACATGAAGGCCAGTGTCTGGCAAATGGTTTCTTGGCATCTGTCCAACAATGAGTGACCCTGGCAGCATGCAGTGTAAACATTTGTCACTGACACATATTCTGAGGGACAAATTTACTGACACAGGGCAATCATTTAAAGGTTAAATACACAAGAATGTGTGAAATGGGAGCAACAGACCATTTGGTCCCTCCAATCTGCATTACCATTCATAAAGATGGATGGTCTGGTTGAGTATCTAGACAATAATTCCCAGCATGCTCATAGTCAGGGATTTAGCAGTGGTTATGACATTGAATGTCAGAGAGATGGTTAGATTCTACACTCTGAGGTGGTCATCACCTGGCTCTTGCAGCAAGTAAGCTTCATGCCAGACCTTGATAATGTGAAACCTTACGGCATATAAAGACGGACTGCTTGAGTATCTGAGGAGTCACAAATGATGTTGAACATCTCCACTTATGACCACCTACTGGATGATCTTTGAAGCAGCCAAAGTCAAGGAGAATGAAACTATTAAGTATATAGAGTTCTTGTGGCACAGTGGCAGTGGCAGTGCCCCTGCCTCTGAGTCAGAAGGCCTGCGTTCAAGTCCTTGCTGTTTCAGATGTCATAACGTGCCTGAACAGACTGATATTTTTGAAAAAAATCAGGAAATATTTAATATGTCGCTGCGTCTAAAATCTTGGAAATCCTTAAGTCAATGGATGTAACTACCCTCAATGGAATGCAGCACTTCAAGAAGGCAGCTCATGACCAACTTGAGGGCAGTTAGGGATGGGCAATAATGCTGGCCCAGCCAGCAACTCCCACACCCCATGAGCAAATTTGAAAAAAAAACAGAAGTAGAAGTAGGCAAATTGACCTGTTGAGTTTGCTCCTCCATTCAATAAAGTCATGGCTGATCTGATTTGTGCACTTAATTCCACTTTCCTGCCTGTCCTCCATTTAAGCATCAACACAACAGCAAAAATTGTCCAGTCTGACCACTCTGGAAGAGACTTCCAAGGAGCCACAGCCTTCTGAGGAAACGTTGTCCTCACCTGTCGTAAATGGGACACTGTGTGTTTATTTTTAAACTGTCCCCTAGTTGTAAACCTCGCCGCGAGGAAGAACATCTTCTCAACATCTATCTTGTTTCCATAAACTTGAATGAATATACACCCAATAAAAACCAAAAGAACTGCAAATGCTGTAAATCAGGAACAAAAACAGAAGTTACTGGAAAATCTCACAGGTCTGGCAGCATCTGTGAAGAAAAAAGTTGGTTAACGTTTTGGGTCCGGTGACCCTTCTGAGGAAGAGTCACTAACTTTTTTTCTTCAGACGCTGCCAGATCTGCTGCGTGTTTCCAGCAACTTCTGTTTTTGTTCCTGAGTATACACCCAACTTGACTAATCTGTCATAGGATAACTCCTTCATCTATAATCTCCTCTTCTATAACAAAGAGCAACCAAGTTTAAGCTTAGAAACTTTTGATCCAACTGTTATATTTTTATGTCTCTAGGCAAGGTATAGAAGTACGCTGCATTTTGTACATCAGCATTTGGCTGTCAACAATGAGGGCACTTCCCATTTAAAGACACTTTACATGGATAATTGGCGATAATGTTGTCAGCTATATAAAACCAATATGTTTTGTGCTGGAATGCTATGGAAGAATTAAAACTAACTCTTGTGATTTTTTTTTATACATAGCGTTTCCTGTAAGGATCAGGAGTTGGCTGTTCAGCCCCTACAACATATTCTGTTTGATTCAATCATGGTTGATGTGGATCTATCAGATACTGATAAGTAGATGGAATAAGTCCTGTTGATGGATGTAAAATATCTGGTAGTTGAAATTTCATTAAAATAAGCCAGTTTTTGGGTATAGATTTAATTATACTTGGAAGTTTGAGATACACAGGGTCCTGTGGCACAGTAGTAATGTCCCAACTCCTGGCTGAAGGGGCCTCTGTGCAAGTCCCACCTGTTCCAGAGGTGTGTAATAACCACTGAATCGTTTGAATAGAAAATACCTCCTTTGTATTTGTCAAAATGAACAAGCCAGCACTGAGCTTGTTCAGAGTAGAGTTGTAAGCTCTCGCAAGCAATGAGCAGTCTGACTCTATTCTTCACAGACTTGGACCACTAATTTTTGTTTTCGTTCCCTATATTTTAATTATCTTCCCAAACCGAGATCTGTCTCTCCAGTTTTGAATTTTTTAAATTGGCAGTCTAACAGATTTTTGCTATCCCTTGAAGTTTTTTTGATTCACTGTCAGGCTATGGGTGTCACTGGCTGGGCCAGCATTTGTTACCCATTTCTGATTGTCCTTGTGGTGGTGAGCTGCTTTCTTCTGCTGCGTTACATGTGCTGTAGGTAGATCCACAATGCCTTTAGGGAGGGAATTCCAGGATTTTACTTCAGTGACCAGTGAAGGAACAGCAATATATTTACAAGTCAGGATGTTGAGTGCCTTGGAGAACTTCCAGGCAGTGGTGTTTTCAAGCACTGTATTGTCTGCTGTTGGCCTTCTGGATGGAATTGGTCATAGGCTTGGAAAGTGTTGGCAAAGGATCTCCGAAATACTATAATGCATCTTGTGGATGTGGAACCAATAACAGGGGCTGCTTTGTCTTGGATGATGTCAAGCTTCTCAAATGTTAGAGCTGCACTCATCCAGGCAAGTGGGGAGTATTTCATCACTCCTGACACCAGCCTGGTGGATGATGGACAAGCTTGAGTGAGTCACTACTTTATGGCATTATATCCCTATTGTTATGCCTCTTGTTCTGCCTTCTGCCAGAGCAAATAGTTCCCTTCTCCTGGTCTTAGCAAATCCTTACTCTTTCTAAAACACCTCCAACAGATTACCTGTTCATTTTTTAATCCACAAGAGAATTCAAGCCTTATCTGTGTAACCAATTCTTAACCTGGTATAAGAGAAAACATGAAGACGTGACCTTTTTTATTCTGAAAGTATCTTTTTGTTTAAAAAAGTATAGAACTCATATGGAATTGGTAGACATAGAATAAGGCCACCTTGGTAGAGAAACTGGCTTCTTTCTCTCTGGTAAAACACGTAAGCAGTCCTTAAAGTCCAGTTTCTATTTTGACATTTGTAAGTTGATAGGTTGGTACCTTAATTACCCTTTTATCCATGCTAGTGGCTAGTAAATGGCCTCAGCAGTAACTTTGAGCTAATGTGATGGACAGTACATAGGTAATCTCCGTCATCTTGGGTGCCCGTCTTATTTTCAAACACATGATTAACATAGGATAGACTATAAGGCCCTAGAAATAGTGTATGAATGAGAGCTCAGAGATAGGGTACAGTCCTCATCAGAAAGCCATTTCCTTTAGGTGGAGGATGGACCAGGGAAGATGAAGGAAGATCAGGGAACAACATCCTAACATTTAATATTCTGTTCGCCCTTCTATTGGAAGGGCTATTAAACTGGAGAGGGTACAGAAAGAATTTACAAGGAAGTTGCCAGGGTTGAAGAGTTTGAGCTATAGTGAGAGGTTGAACAGGCTGGTGCTTTTTTACCCCTGGAGCGTCGGAAGCAGGGATGATCTTCTTTAAAGGTTTATAAAGTCATGAGGGGCATGGGTAGGGTGAATGGCCAACCGTGGCATAAATTTTTAAGGTGAGATGGCAATGACTTAAAGTACCTGAGGGTAACATTTTTTCATGCAGAGGGTGGTGTATGTACGGAACAAACTGCCAGAGGAAGTGGTGGAAGTGGATACAAATACAACATTTAAAAGGCACCCGGATGGCTATGTGAATAAGAAGGGTTTAAAACGATATGGGCTAAGTGCTGGAAAATGGGACTAGGCTAGATTGGGATGACTGGTTGGCACGGATGAGTTGTACCAAAGGGTCTGTTTCCATGCTGTATGACTCTGTCTCTACAATATACTATCTATAATAGCTTTCAGAAGCTATTGAGATAAACAAACTCTGCCAATTGTCCATTCAACATCTGGGGTAACCTGAAAGGCTGATGTTTCGGGCCTAGACCCTTCATCTGATGAAGGATCTAGGCCCGAAACGTCAGCCTTTCTGCTCCTATGATGCTGCTTGGCCTGCTATGTTCATCCAGCCCTGCACCTTGTTGTCTTGGATTCTCCAGCATCTGCAGTTCCTACTATCTCTGGGGTAACCTGTTGGGTGTTGAACACTTCTACCTTCCTTCTTCTATAAGGATCTTGTACAATATCTGTGGCACATTCCAATCGATTATATTTAACCAAATGTTGAACTTGTTTTTGTTACATTTTCATAAGTCAAACAATGGTGACAACGCACTCAAGAATATGAAATACATTGTTACTAGCATGTGTACTTTGAGGTTTCTGCTGTTCATTATAGTTTATGCTTGTAGGTAATGACAGATATTGTCAACTGTGTTAATTCTTGCAAGAATCAGTGAAAGCACTGCATGTGTAGTCTCTCTTAAAAATGAATGCCTTTCTTAACATGAGCTCTGTAATCTTAAACTACCACATTAGCGAAACCAGAGATAACAAGGTGTAGAGCTGGATGAACACAGGCCAAGCAGCATCAGAGGAGCAGGAAAGCTGATGTTTTGGGCCTAGACATTTCTTCAGAAATGGGGGAGGGGAAGGGGATTCTGAAATAAATAGGGAGAGAGGGGGAGGTGGATAGGAGATGGATAGAGGAGAAGATAGGTGGAGAGGAGACAGACAGGTCAAAGAGGCGGGGGTGGAGCCAGTGAAAGTGAGTGTAGGTGGGGAGGTAGGGAGGAGATAGGTCGGTCCAGGGAGGACAGACAGGTCAAGGGGACAGGATGAGGCTAGTAGGTAGGAGATGGGGGTGGGGCTTGAGGTGGGAGGAGGGGACAAACTGGGCTGGTTTTGGGATGTGATCGGGGGAGGGGAGATTTTGAAGCTTGTGAAGTCCACATTGATACCATTGGGCTGCAGGGTTCCCAAGCGGAATATGAGGTGCTGTTCCTGCTTTGGGTGGCATCGTTGTGGCACTGCAGGAGGCCCTGGATAGACATGTCATCCAAGGAGTGGGAGGGGGAGTTGAAATGGTTCGCGACTGGGAGGTGCAGTTGTTTGTTGCGAACCGAGCGTAGGTGTTCCACAAAGCAGCCAAACATTAGTGAAACCAAATTGACATTGTTAAATTACTTTACTGAACGTGGCCCATTGATTCTATTGGTTATAGATGTAAAAGATTCTGTTTCCCTGCTTCCCAAAAATAGTACTGAGTGGTTTAAATACATAGTATCATGGGTGATGAGTGCTGAAACCTGATGCTGAAGAGGTCAATGCTGTTGCCTGAGTTCTGGAGCATGGCAGATGTGTACTGTACGAACAAAGAACAGTTGAGCAGCTATGTGAAGATTATAAAGATAAACACAAATATGGAAAGTCGAATGATGCAATCAGCTGATTTTTCACTTCTCCATAAACATAAATGCTTCCCAAAAAAAAAGTTTGAAGTTATGGTTTTTGATCAGGAGGGCAGCATGCTGATAATACAAGTCAGGATCTTCATTACCTTCTGGCTTCAGACAGTTTTTTGCTTTTTAAAAAAGCAATCACCATAGCTGCAGTATTCTTTTTAGAAGGTATGGGTTATGCTACATCTGCTCTGAATCAGGACAAGTATGATTATAGAACTTTTTTTTTCTATAGCCTTGCCATTTCAGCTCACAAAAGGGCATAGTTGTAGAAAAGACTCTGATTCAGCATTTTAACTTCTATATGTTAGGCTTTCTGTGAAAATAGTTAGAGGTATTTGATATTAAATGGTTGTCATAACAAGCTTGTGCACAAGTACAAACTGTAATCAATTAAATTACTTTTATTGTTGAAGGTGGAATATGTGAATGGATAGAAGAAATTGTTGTTCAGGCCCATTATTGAATCCCAATTGGAACGTTATCCTCAATTCTGGCGAACGTCCTTCAAGAAGTATATGTTGGATACAGAGCAGATGTAACAATTAATACTGCAGCTGAAATGGTTAACTGTGATCAACCTATGATTGTATTCCCTTGGGTTTAGAATGCAATAGTGATTTAATTGAGATGTTTAACATAATGGAAAGATAGATAAGATACAGAGGAGCTAATTGTTCTGATCAGGCAAACCAGAACAAGTATCCAGAATCTTTGAGGTATGAAGTCAAGAAACACTTTAATCTCCATAATAAAAATACAGGATCCTCTTTATCTCTTGGGAGTTGTCCTTGGTGTCATTAGCATTTACTTGGGATTGCCATCAAGCACGGGAAAGGAACCCCTTTTGCCTTGAGCTTCTCCTGCCTCTCAACTGATAAATGATTATTCTTCCACTCTGAACAATACATGAATGAAACACTGAGGGTGGCAAGGTTATGGAATGTACTCTGGGCAGGGACTTCACCAAAAATAGCTCAATAGTACTACTCCTGAGCTGGTTTTGTCTTAAAGGATATAACTTGCAGATCCAGCCTAGCAGTTGAAGGGGAACCAACAGTTGGGCAAATACACTTGACCTCATCTTCACCAATCTGTTTGCCTCAAACATCTGCCCATGACACACGAATGGGAGTGACCACCATGTAGTCCTTGCGGAGACAAAAAAAACCCATCTTTATTGAGGGTAGCCTCCAATGTGTTATGGCACTACAACTACTAAACGGGATAAATTTCAGTCTGATCTAGCAACTCAGCTTGGTATGCATGATGCTCTGTAGGCTGTCAGCAGCAAAATTGTGTTTCACTGTCGTTGGTAACCTCATACCATGAGATATGACCATCAACAAAGCCATGCAAGCAGTAGTAAGGGCGTGGAATGCCCTGCCTGCAAAAGTAGTAGACTCGCCAACTTTAAGGGCATTTAAATGGTCATTGGATAAACATATGGATGATAATGGAATAGTTTAGGTTAGATGAGCTTCAGATTGGTTTCACAGGTCAGCCGAAGGGCCTGTACTGTGCTGTAACGTTCTATGTTCTATGGGCAGACCTAAAAATAAGGTGTCATCTTGGTGGAACTACAATATAGGACAGGTTGAGAACTAAATAGCAATAGCATCAGCATCAAATGATAAAACTGGGCAATTCCACAGCCAGCAGATCAAATCCAAGAATCTCTAGTCCTGGTTGTGAATGATGGTGGGTGCTTAAATAAGTGCTGGAGCTGGAGCCTCCACAATAGTCCTTATGTTGTGGATCAACTAGCACTCCAGTGCAGAAGATAAGAATGAAACACTTGCAACAGTTTCAGCCAGAAGTGTCATATGGATGATCCAGCTGTGCCTCCTCCAGAGTCCTTTGCATCTCGGATGCCACTCTCCAGTCATTGCAATTCATTCCTCACATGAAGAAGTGACTGAAGGTATTGAATACTTTTAGAAAAAGTAGTAGCTGCGTCTGTAGTCAAGCTGTTCCAATGCAACTGCAATGCTGGTATCTTCTCGGCGATGTGGACAAAAGCAGGGAAATTAAATTCATCCATTTTACTACGTTGTCAAACTACAGTCAATCATCAGTAGAGTGATGGGGTATGGCATTTTGGTAGGAATAATCAAACAACAGACTTTTTAATTGGAGAGAAACTCAAAGTGCAGTATAGGGGAGTCTGAGTGTTGTGTGTAAAAGTGTTTTCATGCACATGTAACAAATAATTAAGTTTAATAAATGCAATTTCACCTCTATTGCAGGGATTTGGAGTTGAAAAACAACTATAGAGGGTGTTGGTGAGGTTGCACCTGGAGTACTGTGTACAGCTTTGGTCCTTGTACTTAAAGGATGTACTAGCATTGGAGGTAGTGAAAATTGTTTGAACCAGGTTGGTTGATGGGATAAAGGAATTGACTAATCGTGAATAGCTATTTAGACCAGGCCTTTATTCATTACAGTTTAGAAAAATGAAGGGTGAACTTATTGAAACATACAAAATTCCAAGGGGGCTTGATATGGTAGATGCTGAAATGACATTTCCACTAGTGAGGGAATCAAACTAGGGATGTAGTTACAGAATAAATGGACACCAAATATCAGTTTCAGCTGTGATCTTAATGATAGGCAGTGCGTGTTTAAAAGGCAAAACAGCATACTCCTCTTTCTTGTTCTTAGTATGCTGTTAATATGATACTTATCTTGTAAAAACTTAACAGGTCTCCTGACACTTTTGAAGATAGTGTGAAGTTTATCTAGTATCCCGGCCTGTATTTGGCTCTTTACCAACATCAATGCAACACACTTAACTCTGTTTGTGGGATGTTCCTGTCTGTAAATTGAAGTAGCTATGTTTCCTACTTGAAGTTTTAATGCACTGGTACATTTTGACTAGGGCCAATTCGGTCGTACAAGTCAGTATTTTGTTTCCCCAAGGTTCTTTGCAGATTGCAAAATATTTTTTACATGGGCTCAAACAATTGTAGACATTCCTATTGTATTAAATTAAAGATGGCATCTATTTGCTGTGAGTTGGAATATCTCTCATACTTTTTGGCTATATGCTAATTAGTCCAAATGTGCGTTCAGGAAGATTGTCCTTTTTTTTTCTTTTCAACACAAGTTAAACAGATTCAAGTGCAGAATCTCCACACTGCAGAGTTCTTCAGGTTTTTTCACAAAATGAAAATAGCCTTTTTTTAACAAAAGGATTACCTATGAGATACAGAATACCATTTATACCAGAATTAAACTCCTAAGAGTTACTGTCTCTGGTTAGAAGGGAAAGGAGTTCTGGCTAGAACAAAAACAGGAACAAGGCAGGCTGGTTAGAAATGTTAGTGGTGTTTTTTTATATAGATGCTGACATGCCATATCTCCATGGGCCTCTGACACAAAGGCTAGCTCAAAGTTGCAGAATTGTGATCTATCTCGTTTTCATACTCTCTACAACGACTGCAAAATTCTTTCTTGGGATGTGGTGTTGCCAGCTGGGCCAGCATTTATTCTCCTTCCTTAGTTTCCATGAGAAAATAATGAGCTGTTTTCTTGAACTATTTCAGCCCATTTTGATATAGGTGTACACCCACAACGTTGTTAGGGAGGAAGTTCCACACCAGGAACAGTAATATATTTCCAAGTCAAGATGGTGAGTGACTTGGAGGGGAACTTGTGGATGGTGGTGTTCCCCAGTATCATTGTTCTTGTCCTTCAAGATGGGTTTGGAAGTTGCAGTTTAAGTTAATTTCTGCAGTGCATGATACATAGTACATGTCTATGCTGCTGTGTGGGGTGGTGGTGGTAGGAGTGAATGCTTGAGGAGATTGTGCAAGTGATACTGGCTGCTTTGTCCTGGATAGTGTTGTGCTGCTTGAGCATTGTTGGGGCTGCAGTCATCCAGGCAAGTAGAGAATATTCCATCACACTCCTGACTCCAGCCTTGTGAATGCTGGACAGAATTTGGGGGGTCAGGAGGCAAGGTCCTCCCTGCAGGATTCTAGCCTGAATTTCTTTGTAGCTGGTATATTAAAATGGCTAGTCCAGTTCAGTTTCTGGTTAGTGGTAACATCTGGAATGATAGTGGGAGATTTAACAACAGGAATCACATTGAATGTATGGGGGATTTTATTAAATGCAATGCAATTACCAAAGAAGATCTGTGCCACATGAATATTACTTGCTACTTGTCAACCTAAGCCTGGAAGTTATCTGGGTCTTGCTGAATTTGACCATGGACTGCATCAGGATTTGGCTGTGGACTGTCCCATATCTAAGGAGTTGTGAATGTTATTGAACGTTACCCAATCATCAGTGTATATTCCCACTTCCTCCTCTATGATAGAGGGCAGGTCATTGAAGTAGTTGAAGATATTTGGACCTAGGACACTACCCTGAGGAAGTCTTGGAGCTGTGATGACTGATGTCCAATAACCACAACCATCCTCTTTTTTGTGCTCTTTTTTTGCCCTTAATCTATCTGACTCTTGAGTTTTAACATGAACGTTTAACATTTGACCTCAGTCATGTCAAACTTAGTGTGGATGTTCATGAAGACTATAATCCTATTTTTGTTTTAACCAGTGACTCCAAGGGTTTATTGCCCAAGGTGTAGAAGAATGCACTTGTTTATTGGATGTTTTCACTTTAAATTCTAAACCTGCTCACGGTGCCTTGGCTCCTTCAGCCAGCTGATCAGTCTGATTTGAAAAACTGTAACAGGATACACTTTCATTTCAGCACACCGCCAGAGAAGTGTCTGTCTATTTTGGCTGTAAGTGGAAGCAGTTCTGTTTTTTCTCCATGTTGGGTATGCTTGTTCGTTTCATTTTTTTGTCCTTTCTTTAATCCATGTTTTATACAGTGAGAGTTTGGATTAATGTGATTATGTGCTATGTAAGCTAGAATGCGTTGATTAGGGCTGCCAGGACCAAAAGTTGTTCTGGGGTGACTATACAATTTTCTTGCATGGAAAACAGCTAGAAATGACTGAGGAATCTGGACGTAATGAATTATCTTAGATGTATTTTGAAGTCCTAGTCTTGACTTTTATTATTGATATACCTCCACTCATTTGTATTTTGGCAACAGTTCCAGACCAGAGTGGTACGGTGGCTCAGTGGTTAGCGCTGCTGCTTCATTGTGCCAGGGTTACAGGGATAAGGTAGGATGCTGTTCAGGCGGTTGGTGCAGATTCATTGGGCCAAATGGCCTCTAGGGGTTCTAAGTTCTAAGGTGTTGAGCAAACCAGGGAGAATAAAACTGTCTTCATTCCATCTTGACTGTAATCTATGTGGTGTACTTCCTCCAGCTGTCTATTTGTTGGGGGAAGAGAGAAAAGGTGTTTCAAATAAAACCTGTCCCAACAATGCAGCTTCTAATTTCTTCAGTAATAGCAGCAATCCTCCCAGAATCTCCGACCATTTCTCTCTTGCTAATCTTTTTTTGAAGGTTGCATTCGACTCTCTCATCATTCATCCTGGGTCAGTTTGCTTGTGACTCACTATTGCTGCTTTGCATAGTTCAGTACTCTACAATGTGGTAGGTTCATCAAATGAACCATTGGAGAAGATCTAACAATGTTGCATTCAATGGTGCATGTATGCACGGGTTAAAAATGGCTAGTGATAAATGTTATTGCCAGTCATTGGCCCTGTGATATGATGCCCCAAGCAATGGGAGAGAAACATACTGTAAAAGCTGTTCCTTTATATATAATTTGTCTTTTTCTCTTTTGAGGGTCAGGCTTGCTAAAGGCTGCAGAAAATGTCAAAAGAGCTGTAGCAGTCAATGGCCTCAAGAAAATACTGGAACTGAACTTAGACAATGTGTTCTGTTTTTAAAATGGGATTTAAAGACTCTGCTCAAACATGTTAAATTTGTATGGCATTTTTGCTTTAATTGAATTGTATTCCACATTACATACCTAAAGCATCAATTTTTGGGTAAGTGGTATTTAATCTCCATCTTTCCTTTTTTATTTAGTGTGTTCCATGGGAACTAATACCAACAGGTTGTACAGTGCTCTGGCTCCAACTGTAACAGATAATGGAATACCACAACCAAAGGAATACGACGTAGAGACAAACTTAGAACCAGTTGATCCAACAGACCCCAATGATCTCCTCAAAGAATGTCAGAAGGTGCTCGAAAACCGTCCACCCAGACTCCAGCGGGATTTTTTGCTTTTAAAGAAAAGTAATCTTTCTGCTGTGTCTCGTCCGATCAAGGTCCTACAATGGAACATACTAGCGCAAGGTCTGTCCTTCAGTACTAAACATGTTGCACACGTGTTGAATTTTAACTTAAAGTATGGTGAAGTTGAAATGATGACTGTTAAATTCTAACACACTTTTTCCTCTCTTGAAAACTGCCTCTTCAAGGAAAACCGTTCCATAGACAGTGCTGGGCCTCCAGTTATTTGCCTAAAATGGTTAATGTTCATTCTCAAACCCATGTAGTATTAGGGAGTATTTTATCATTGCTGGATATCACAGCCAGAGTCAGACAGCATGAAAACAGACCATACGGTCCAGCTAGTCCATGCCAACCATGTTCCTAGACTAAATTAGTCCCACTTTTTTCATTCATCTTATGGAATGAGTGTCGCTGGCTGGCCAGCATTATTGTCCATCCCTAGTTGCCCTTAAATGGTGGTGAGCTACCTTGAATCACTGCAGCCCACCTGATGTGGGTGCCATTAGGGAGGGAATTCCAGGATTTTGATCCAGCGACCGTGAAGGAATGCCGATACATTTCCAAGTCAGGATCGTGAGTGGCTTGGAGGGGAACTTGAAGGTGGTGGTGTTCCCATATATCTGCTGCCCTTTTCCTTTTTGAATGCAGCCTTTATCAAGGGCTGTTACACTTGCCTCACCTCTGGAATTCAGCTCTTTTGTCTGTTTGAACCAAGGCTGTAATGAGGTCAGAAGTTGAGTGGCCCTGCTGGAACCCAAACTGGGTGTTACTGGGCAGGTTATTTACTGAGCAGGTGCTGCTTAATCACACTGTTGATGACACCTTGCATCACTTTACTGATTGAGAGTAGACTGGGGCGATAATTGGCCGGGTTAGATTTGTCCTGATTTTAATGTACAGGACATATTTGGGCAGTCTTTCACACTTTCGGGTAGATGCCAGTATTCTAAGTGTACTGGAACAACTTGGCCAGGGGAGCGGCAAGTTCTGGAATACGTCTTCAGTACTATTGCCAGAATGTTGTCAGGGTCCGTAGCCTTTGCAGTATCCAGTGTCTCTGATCATTTCCCGATATCACATGGAGTGAGTTGAATTGTCTGAAGACTGGTATCTGCAATGCTGGGGACCACTAGAGGAGGCTGAGATGGATCACCCACTCAGCACTTCTAGCTGAAGATCTCTGCAAGAGCTTGAGGTGCATGAGTTGTTTAATCATCCACCACCATTCATGACTGGATGTGGCAAGATTGCAGAGCTTACATCTAATCTGTTGGTTGTGAGATCGCTCAGCTCTGTCAATGACCTGCTGTTTGGTAGCTTCACCAAGTTGACACCTGATCTTGAGGTATGCCTGGTGCTGCTCCTCTCATGCTCTCTTCCACTCTCCATTTGAACCAGGGTTGAGCCCCTCGCTTGATGGTCATGGTTGAGTGGGGGATGTGCCATGAGGTTACAGATTGTGCTGGAGTACAGTTCTGCTGCTGTTGATGGCCCACAGCGCCTCATGAATGCCCAGTCTTGAGTTGCTAGATCAATGCAAAGTCTGTCCCGTTTTAGCACAGTGATAGTGCCACACAACACGATTTCACCTCCACAAAGAGTATGCAGTGGTCGCTCTTACTGATACTGCTGTGGACATATGGATGCATCTGCAGCTGGCAGATTGGTAAGGATGAGGTCAAGTTATGTTTTTCCCTCTTGTTAGTTCCCTCACCACCTGCTGCACACCCAGTCTAGCAACTATATCTTTTAGGAACAAACCAGCTTGATCTGTAGTACTGCTGCTGAGCCACTCTTAATGGTGGACATTGAAATTTCCCACCCAGAGTACATTTTTGTGCCCTTGCCATCCTCTGCTCTTGCTCTGTGTGTTGTCCAACCTTGAGTACCGATTCATCAGCCAAGGAAGGATGGTACGTGGTAATCAACAGAAGGTTTCTTTGCCCATATTTAACCTGAAGCCATGAGGCTTCATGGGATCTGGAGTTGATGTTGAGGACTCCTAGAGGAGATCTTCCCCCCCCCCCCCCCACCCCACCTCCAACCTGAATGATTACCACTGTGTTGCCACCTCCGCTGGGTCTGTCCTGCTAGTGGGGCAAGACACATGCAGGGATGGTGATGGTGTCTAGGACATTCTGTAAGGTATGATTCCATGAGTATGACTGTGATACTGTTGCTTGACTAGTCTGTGAGACAGCTCTCCAATTTTGGTTCGAGCCCGCAGATCTTAGTGAAGAAGACTTTGCAGGGTTATCAGGGCTGTTTCTACTGTTTCTTTTCCGGTACCTAGATCAATGCCAGGTGATCTGTCCAGTTTCACTTCTTTGAGACTTTGGTATAACTGAATGGCTTGCTAGGCCATTTCAGAGGGCAATTGAAATTCAATCACATTGCCTTCATGTGATCCACATCCCTCAACCTTTTCTATTCACAAACTTATCCAAATGCCTTTCAAATGTTCTAACTCTTATCTGCATCTATCGCTTTCTCTGGCAGTTCATGCAACATACAAACAACTTTTTTCAAAAAAAAACATTTTCACCTTGTTAATGTACCTCACGATTTTACAAATCTCTAAGGTCACCCCCTCCACCTATGCTGCAGTGAAAAACATCCAATCCTACCTTCCATTCCTGGCAGTATTCTGGTAAATCTTTTCTAAACCTATTCCAATTTAATAATATCCTTCCTTCTGGATGACCAGAACATACTCGGTACTTCAGAAGAAGCCTCCCCAACAGCTTGTACATCCTCCAACATGTCATCCCAACTCCTAAACTCAAAGGTCTGACAGCTGATCTAGTTATTGTCTGACACTTGTGCGGATTTTCCAACAGGACACTGCATGGTGATCTATCCCAGTTAATTTAAGTTTCCTCCTTCAATGCAGGGATTCAGTAACAGTCAAATTCTGTCCAGCTAAATCATAATGAGCAGAAATCCAGTTAAAATTATTCGCCTTATCCCTGCTCCTAGACCTCTGGAAAGATGCTTCTGTAAATATTGTCGAACGCTGTCTTTCCCTGTGATTATTCTTCATGCCCAAGTCCAGACAATGGGCATTAGCAAGTTATCTGAATTGAAGTATCAGTGCTGACTTCAAATCTGTTTACTTTTTTTCTTTCCCTACCCCCCCTTACTAATTAGTGCCCTATGAATAGTGGGGCTTTTCTTTGCTTTAACAATTTGACTTCTTACCACTTTTGTGCCTTTTTTAGAAATGTTTTAATCAGGCCTTTTGCAGCAAAACCCAAATTACTCTCTGAGGGTGGGAATTGGAAACAAAACAGCGCTGGAGAAACTTGGCAGATCTAACAGCATATGTGGAGACAGAGTTAATGTTTCAAGTTTGGTATGGCTCTTCAGGGAGGGGAAAAATAGCCTTACCAGACTTGAAATATTAATCTTTAAGGCTGCTACTACCTTTTGAATGTTGCCTTTTAAGAGCTCCTGCATTAACAATTAGTGGTAGCAGGATTGTTGTATTCCAGCCAATATTTATGTCCAGCAGTATAAAGGAGACGAAAGAAGTTGACTGCAATCTTTGCACCTGTCCCAGTCTGTAAGAATAACTGTGGAAAAATGCACTTTTTGTACCCATCACCAAAGACTAAATTTCAACAGCAGAACAGTACAGTGTTAAATCTTTAAGACAGTTTAAAAGTGTGCTTAGACTCCAGTGACTCTTCTCATTCATACAGATATTAGCTCAGGCTGTAGACTTGCTGGCCGAGCCGGTGGATTTGTTTGCAGACCTTTCGTCGCCCTGCTAGGTAATGTCGTCAGTGCGCCTCTGGTGAAGTGTTGGTGTTACACCTTGATTTGCCGGGCTAGTTGGCGTTACTTCTGGTTCTGTTTTTCAGTGATGCCAACCAGCCCGGCAAACTGAGGCATATAAATAACAAGCAGGACAGAACACCAACACTTCACCACTGGTGCATTGACGATGTCACCTAGCAGGGTGATGAAAGGTCTGCAACCAAACACACTGGCTCAGCAAGCAAGTCTACACCCTCATTCACAACGCACACAATCTTCCTACCAGGTGAAGTTCTTGAGCAAGTTATCAGGTGCACCCACTAGGAAAAGAGCTCAGTTCATTCAAATACTGTGTTTTTTGAACCAGAACAAGCAGCATGCTTGTTTAGCCAATGTAGTACAATTGGATACCTTACCTTTTAAAGGAACAGCAATGGTGACGGATAGAACTTTGAGGCTGTAACAGGATGACTTTTTTAAGCATTTGAGCTGTGATTTGTCCCTAATGCATGTATGTATTATTACCATCTCGAGTTCATGTAATTTGGCTTTTACATTGGTAAAATGTAATGGCACACTTTTTTTTTGATTTCAACTTTTCTCTCATTTTAACACAGCTCTTGGAGAATGGAAGGATAATTTTATTAAGTGTCCAAAAGAAGCTTTGAACTGGTCAGAGCGTAAATACCTTATCTTGGAAGAGATTCTGAGCTACCACCCAGATATCTTGTGTCTGCAAGAAGTGGATCATTACTTTGATACCTTCCAGCCAGTTCTCCGTGGGTTAGGCTATCATTCAACATTCTTCCCCAAACCATCATCTCCTTGTTTGGATGTAGAACATAACAATGGACCAGATGGATGTGCTTTGTTTTTTCTACGGGAACGATTTGAATTGATTGACACTGCCACAATTAGACTAGCAGCCAGGATGTTGCAGACCAATCAAGTGGCTATTGTCCAAACCCTCCGGTGTATTGAAACTAGCAAGGTGTTCTGTGTTGCTGTGACTCACCTGAAGGCCTGCAGTGGTTGGGAGCGATTTCGTTCATCACAAGGCTGTGATTTGCTCCAGAATCTAGAAACCATTACTGATGGAGCCAGTATTCCTATTATTGTGTGTGGAGATTTTAATGCAGAGCCCACTGAAGATGTTTACAAACAGTTTACCAAGTCCAGTCTAAATCTGAGCAGTGCGTACAAGCTACTGAGTGAAGATGGACAATCAGAACCCCCCTTCACAACATGGAAGATACGACCCTCGGGCGAGAGCTGCCATACGTTGGATTACATTTGGTATTCCCGGAATGCGTTTTGTGTGAATAGATTGCTGAATTTGCCTACAGAGGAACAAATTGGCCCTAATCGCTTGCCATCATTCCACTATCCCTCAGATCATTTGTCGCTTATTTGTGAATTTAGCTTTCTGGATCAATTTGATGAATGTTGACTCCTTTTCAATCTATTATTAAAAGGTGAAAATTTAGTCAGTACAGTGAATTAAATCACTCCTCCCACCTTCCATTGAACCACTGCCATTGTAAATAATTTGAGACTGATCTCCCTTCAGAGCAGAATCGTTAATAAAATGCTGTTCAATGCTTCTGTCTCAACGGCAGTCAGCTGCTTTCTAAAGCCTGATTCAAATGCCACTAAATTTACGGACCATTTCTTTTAAAGTATTTGTCTACATTTTTCTTGGATGGAGTTTGGGTAGTTTGTCTCAAATCGAGTGTGGTTTTATATGCACATCAATCAATGTGTAGTTTGTGTTGCATTTTATTCAGAAATAAACAGATGGTCAGTCGTGTCTGATTTTACACACCATTATTACGTTTGACCTTCATTTAATCCCCTCTCAGACCAAAGAAAATTCTGGGCTAAGTGTAAATGTATGCACAATCCCAAAACTACTAAATTATCAAAATATAAACAACAAACTGTGGTTAAAAGTGGCTATAAACAATGTGAAATTTATTGTAAACTTAAGTTTCTTAATTTTAATTTTGTGCAGTTAAAGGTGCCATGTAGTGCAAAAGGTTTTTGTCTTTTGTAGGATGTAGACATGAGGGTCATTGTTGTTGTCCAGCCCCAGTTGCATTCCATCTGGTGTTGGTACGTATGCAGTGCTGTTAGTAAGTTCTCCAACATTCAGAACCCTACTTCCACTATAGCACTGCAGAGTAAAGCCCTTCATTCTGCTTAGTGGCAGAACACTACCATTGCTGTTCCCAATTATTACTGAACCCACTTATTTCCATTTCTTTCTGAACTAAAGCTGTTCAAATTTATTTTACATTGAACCCTATATTCAGCACCAGGAAATGCCATTCCTTGAAATAGGAAGAACAGGTTCCAGCATTAAAATCCTGCTATCAAATCTGTCACCCCATTCCCTACTTTCTTACTAATTTTCAGCATAATTTTTTAAACACTACAGTAATCCTGTTGTAATCTTAAGATAAACTGTCCAAATATTGTTTAATTTGCAGCTAATAGAATTTAAGGAAGTACACATTTGACCCTGACAGTATTGACCACTGTAACGTGAACAATTTATGTAACTACTTCAATGACTAAGTTTAAATTCAAAACAAAAAAAATACCTGCAGGCTTTTGAAACTTGGGCCCCCAAGTTAGTTAGTGCAACATTTCGTGTAGCATCTATTACATTGTGTTGAAATAATGGATATGGTAATACTTATTTGCTCTTAATGCCAGCATAACTTGATTTGTTGTGGCACTGTATTAGAAATGCTTGAAACGTTCAAATTGGATGCCAGGAATTTTATACTTGATTATAGTTTAATCTGGAAAATACTGTGAAATGATAACCAATGCCATGACAGCTGGAGACTCTCTCTTTTTTCCAGGTATATTCACTCATTTTCTAGGTGCAATCTAGTGCAAAGCTTGTATGCACAAAGATCTTCCTCAAAAATCCTACTTTTTTTTTTCAGAAGTCTATTTGATTATGAAAGAGGGTTTATCGTCTCCAGTGTAGTTCCAACCTATTTTGTTCTTCTGGTCCTACCTCCTACCTCCTACCTCTAAATGGAATGCATAAGTACTGCACCATTTTGAACAGCAAAGTCCTAAATATGAAATGAGTTATCATAATTGATTTTGAAATTGACAGCTAAAAATTCCAAAAGTAATTATCCTAACTTTTTTATTTCTGCAACTCAAAACATGCATATTTATTGTTTGTGATAATGTACCAAATGTTTGTCCAGGAGAATGTTAACTACAAACATGCATATGAAATTCAAAATCCAGAGTTGGAATTTCTAAAGTCACTTTCCCAGTAAGTTTATACAAAGTACGTTTAAAACAGCTACTTTGTGTATTGTGAGCTACTGACCCATGTTCATTCAATGACAGGAAATGTTAAGAGCTGGCAGCTTTGATCAGAGTCTTTTATCATTACAAATTGTTTTAAAATAAGCCTCAACTCTACAATTAACCTATTAATGTTTGTTAATCTTTAAGCTTTTAAGAAACTAAAGAAATTTCAAAGAATGAATGTTATTGAAACTTTGAACTGTATTTACCATACCAAAAGCCATCAGCATTTACAGCAAGAGGTTCATGAGCTCATTGACAATATAGGGAGCTGGTTTTGTTGTGTTTTTTTTTGGGGTGGGTGGTGAAAGTGTTTTGATTTCTGGAACTAGAGGGATAATAAGGTAAGTGTAACTTTTGAGGAAATAGTCAAAGGCAAGAATGGGAAGATGAGAGAGTTATTTTTTGATCTTGTCCAATAGTGTAAACCAGGTACACTGTCCTAGTTATTGAGGCAGGTAGGGGGACTGGTTCAGTGGAAGCAATTTAACATCAAGTAAAATCTCTTCAATGAAGATTAAACGCTGCTGTAGTCGTGTTTAGAATTTTTAATTCTGAAGTCTCATTGACCAGAAGTTTCTGTAGGGGTTTAGCAAATTGAGGAATTGTGTACCACTAATTTCTATGGTTTCAGAGTAGATTTGTAGTTCGGGTTGTGGTTGATCAGCTTACCAAGCTGATACATTGTTTTTTCGCCGATGTTACCGAGGGCCCTGTGTAGTCGGGGTAGCCCACAAACCAAGCACCCTATGGCAGCTACTGACAATCATGAAGGATCCAATACCCACAACCAGTAAAAATAACATAATATACAAAATACCATGCAAGGACTGTGGAAAAATGTTACATAGACCAAATTGGAAGAGAACTGACAATAAAGAGACACTACCAATTCTCACTGGTCTCAAAGGACATGAATTTGATTGGGACAGCACGAGCCAAACAGCCATACTAGAGAATTCCTGGAGGCCTGGCATGAAACCGGAATTCCAACAAACACATTGAACTGGACCTGCTCATACAAACCACTGAAAAACAACCACAAGTAATGTCAACCACCCCAGCAAACCAAGGCATATAAATAACAAATGGGACAGAACACCAACAACTCAACAGAAGCGCACTGATGATGTTACCTAGAAGAGTGACAAATTGTTTGCAACCAAACACATGCAGGCTTGGTGAGCAAGTCTACAACCCAAGCTACAAAGCTTAAACTTTTTGAATATATTTTACAAAGCAATAGGGAAGGCCTCTGATGAGGTGCTGCTAAATTTTGAACATACTGAAAGGATGAGTCAGCATCTAATGAGTTTCATTTTTAATTCTCTCACTCCCACTCTGACCTTTTGATCTTCAATGGAAGAGTGTAGGAGGGCAGTGTAACCTTGGAACAGCATGCTATCTCTAGACACTTGACAACTTTCCAGAACCCCATATTGATTTCAAATTTAAGATAATTTGTGGATGGGTGAAGAATGCCAGTCTAGCCAGTAATGTCCTAATCTCAT
Source organism: Rhincodon typus (assembly GCF_021869965.1). Classification (NCBI taxonomy): domain Eukaryota; kingdom Metazoa; phylum Chordata; class Chondrichthyes; order Orectolobiformes; family Rhincodontidae; genus Rhincodon; species Rhincodon typus. The sequence goes on along the minus strand of NC_063332.1, from coordinate 153,990,349 downwards.
GAACAATTGATTCATGTATTTTAAAAACAAATCAGAAGCTGAGAGTCATTTGCATAGCCAGATAGAACAGAATTATAGAATTGCATGGAAACAGACCCTTCAGTTCAACTTATTTGTGCTAACCAGATATCCTAAATTAATCTGGCCCATTTGCCAGCATTTGGTCCATATTCCTCTAAACCCTTCCTATTCCCTATACCCATCCAGATGCCTTTTAAATGTTGTAGTTGTACCAGCCTCCACCAATTCCACTGGCAGTTCATTCCATACATCACCCTCTGAAAACTTTGCCCTGTAGGTCTTCTATATTTTTCCCCTCTAATTTTGGACTCCCCTAGCCTGGGGGGGAAAAAAACCTTGACTATTGATCCTATCCATGTGCCTCAGACTTTATAAACTTCTATAAAGCCATTCCTTGAACTCTGACGCTCCATGGAAAATAGCCCCAGCCTATTCAGCCTCTCATTATTGCTTAAATTGTCCAACCTCAGCAACATCCTTGTAAATCTTTTCTGCAACGTCTCAAGTTCCTCAACATTGTTCCTACAGCAGGGAGACCAGAACTGAATGTAGTGTCCCAAAAGTGGCTTAACCAATGTCCTGTATAGCCAGAATATGACATTCCAACTCTCATACCCAGTGCACTGACCAATAAAGGCAAGTGTACCAAATGCCTTCTTTACGGATCCTGTCTACCTGTGACTCCATCTTTAAGGAACCATTAATCTGTATGGACATGGTTTCAATATATTTCCTTGATTTGGTAGTATAATTGTTAGTTCGTTGACCAAAAATTGAAAATGGTGGAAGTGCTCAAAATGTGAGGCAGCATTTGCAGAATGAATGAGTTAATGTTTCAGGCATGGTCTTCTATCTCTAGTTTTGATACAGGGCCCTCATTGCTGAAGCATCTTAAGTTATTCCAGCTCTTGGTAGTTTCAGAGGTCGGGTGACTCTATGTGAGCAGTAGATCATGTTGCCCCTTGTACCTTTTCCCCCTGATCAATGAGAATAGTTGATCTATTTCAACTTCATCTACATATCCCCTTTTATTTCATTTGAATCTCCAAATCTCAACCAATGTTTTGTCTTGATTTATGTTCAAAGTATTTACAACACTCATAGAGCAATCTGAAGATTTTCCAACCCTCATTTGTCTCGGAGTAAGGGATCTGCTATTATGACAATTTGCCCTGCCAAGGCCTTAACAATTTCCAGTTTGTTTACATCTGATCCTTCTGAACTCAAGGGAAAACTGACATCTTCTACTTTCACAAAGCAATGCCTTCACCCCGGTATCTGTACAGTGAACCTTTTCTGTTTTTCTCCTTCCAAGAAAAGTATTGTTTTGGTGTCTTTGAAGAATGTATGTATACTCCAGGTGCAGTTTCACCAAGATCCTGTACATGTGTAGTTATGCTTCTCCTACACCATCCCTGTATAATAAAATTTAGAACAGTTATCAGTGACAGTAAACAATTGGCAGCTACTAGAAAAGCTGGCTCCATTTAGCTTTAATCTTCTAATCGTAGTGATAAGTCACTAAAAGGAGAAAATTGCAGATATACTGGCTTATCTTCCTTCGATAGAGAAATAATACACACACTTGGACTTTAATTTAAAAAACCTCGACTCACCTGTGATGAGAAAGCCAGTACAGATTTGCTAAAGGCATAATTGTGTTGAACAAGCTGGGTTTCTTTGATTACATAATTCATTGCCCCAAACAACCATCTCTTATATGGATTTGGAAAAGTCTTGAAAGTGCCATACAATCAACATGCCAGTAAAATTGGAGTCCACAAAAGGAACACTGGCAGCATAAATACAAACTTGGCTGAATGATAGCAAAGTGATGCTGAATTTCATACTGAACTGGAGGAAGGCATACAGTATTCCTCACTGTCACTGCTTTTCACATAAATGGCCTACACTTTGAAATTTCTGCATTCTGCACACATCAGTTTGTTATATTCCTGAAAACAACAAGATTAGAAGTGGACATTGGCCCGTTCCACCAGTCTGCAAAGACTGGCAGATGAAACTCTGAAGCAGAGAAATTTTAAGTGATGTGGTTTGGTAGGAAGAAGAGTAATAATGTAATTCTAAAGGTCTCCAAGAACATTGCATAATTGTTGAAGGTGGCTGCTGAGGTTGAGAAACCAGTTAAACAGGCATAGGAGACCCTAGGACTTAAGAGGTTAACAAAGATGATAATTTTGCTAACCTCTTAACTGGAGTGTTGCATCTAGGTTAAAGTTTGTGAAGGTGTAGAAATGGGTCAAGTATGTTTCCAGAAATGAGGGATCTGTTACAGACAACTAGAGGAAACAGACTCCTCCAATTGGTGTTCAAGACAACAAAAAAAAAACCTAGAGTTCAGATGGGAGCTTCTGTTACTGTAAGGGTCAAAAACTAATGGGCACAAAGAAACACTGCAGCAAGTGGTTAGGATCTGGAATGTACTGCCTAAGTGTAGCGTGGTGAGAGCTTACACAGGCTTTTCGACATCTTGGCTCTGCATTTTCCTTTCCCTTTTTGGAAAGGAGATATCATGGAGGCCAAGAAACTAGCTAACACTAATCAAATAGCCTTTTTCTATAATTGCTAACTTATCTCACCTTGTATTCTAATACATGAATATTTCAAAATATTGACTTGCATTCTGCTTTTCCAATTTCCCTAACAAAGTGGATCGTGCTCCAGTTTATTAGATTTAAATTGCTAGTGACTATAGGGCAGCCCTCTACTGAAACAGACATGACAGGTGGAGAGTTTATCCTGGAGGGTACCCATTTCTCACATGAAGAGCATAAACTCAGCCTGTGAGAATTGTGCCCACATTATGGCTGGCATTCTGCAACACAAACTAGCTGTCCAGCTAACTGACTCCTTTTAACCAGTTTATTTTGTTTATAGCCTCTTTGCATTCTCCTAGCTTTGTGCCACCAGCAAACCAGAAAAGTCATCCTCTAAATTATTGGAGATAAATAACTAAGCCTTGCTATACCTATTAGAGCCTATAGAATTATACTCTTGTCTGTTAAGCAATTCCTATTCTATGTTGCTATTTGGAAGACTCAATGTCTAACAATAGGGGTTTTCACATGCTTTATGGAGATCCAGTTACACTGCATTGATTATCTCAAGATTTGTCCCAATTTCCTTTTCAAAACTCTTAAGTCTTTCTATCTCAGCTCTGGGGGCAATTTGGCTGGAAGTTCATTGGGCAACCAGTCAATCAGATGTGATGGATGTAGTTGCCAAAGCAGATACTTGTTATTCCAAGTACTGATAGTGGGTAAAATGGAGATCTCTGCAATGTGCCAACAAAGGCAGAGGTCTGGCTCTGCTTACTTAAGGGCAGGTGACCATAACCACACTCGTCTCCCATGTTACCAGGTGGCTGACAATGCGCACAGTATCTGATTACTTACAGCCCACCCTACAGCAAAGACAGCTATTGTGGAAGGACCTCTTCTTGCCATTTTGATCTTTGATTGAAGACTGGTTTTCAGCACTTTTCCCTTGTACAAACATTTAAAATAGAAACAGAAGGAGGCCCCTTGAACCTGCTTTGCCATTCAATAAGATCATAGTTGATCCATGAATCAAATTCCACATTCCAAGTACCCCGAGAACCTTTTGATTTTCTCTAACAACAATCTTCTGAGGCAGAGTTCCAGTATCTCTCAAGGCCTGAAAAAGCTACTTTTAAAACAATGCCTCCTAGTTTTGTTCTATCTACACAGTGGGGGAGGTGATGGCCTTGTGGTATGATCACCGAACTGTTAATCTAGAGACCCAAGTAATGTTCTGGGAATGGCCACCGAACCTGAAATATTAACTGATTTTTCTTCACAGATGCTGCCAGATCTGCTGGGCATTTCCAGCAACTTGTTTTTGTTCCACAGCAATTTATGGTTGACTCTTAACTGCCCTCGGAGCAATTTGGCTAGACCAGCATTTATTGCCCATCCCTATGAATATACTTCAATCAAGTCACTGCTTGCTCTACTAAATTCCAATGAAAGAGTTGGCATCAGAGCTCTTTAGATGACTGTGGTTTTGACCCCAAAGTATCATTCTGCTTTCATTACAAATACTCATAACCTCTCTCCCTCTTTTTCTTTCTCCCTTGGTGAAACCCAGCTGAGGTCAGGGTGATGGACATTGATCTGTCCTTAACATTAATTAGGGGAAAAGAAGAAATTGAATCCCTTGCTGTCAACCAGGCTCCATCAATTTCATTCTGAAACTCCTGCTACATTCGTAAGCTTACAGGAAACAAAATAACTGACATTGTGTAAAAGCCCATGTAAACATGAGAGGCAGCCATCTATATTTGGTGAATGTACTGTATTTAAATAAGGAAAATACTCATGCAAGCAAAGAAACAAATTGTCACTAACTGCAGAACTTTCAGACAAGCAGACATTTAGAGCAGTTTCCATACGGACTCCTTCAGGATAATTTCACAGTGCTTTAAAGTTGTAGACATAGAATTGAAGTATTTATGTCCAGTGTAGCACATTACAGAACTTAAACCACCATGACCCCTGTAGCTGTACCTTTGGGAAAAAAAAACAAACTTCTCTCATTTGATTCCTGTGGTAAACCCAAACTTTTCAAATCCGAGTTTATTTCAAATTTGCATTTCTAAGAGGTGTGTGTGAAGGCAAGGAAGGTGCAGGTGTAGTTTGCTACATTAGGAATATTTAAGTTACAAAACTTTTCTCATCTTTTAAAAACTTCCTTTAAAGAAGATACGTAGACATTAGATTTACTTCGTATTTCTTTACCAAAGCACAATCAAAACAGGATTCACTTATATTTTGGTAAAATCTACTTGAATACACTTTGAAACAAGAGTACAACAAAATAGAATATACTTCAAATGTTGAAACTGTACAAACATTTTTCAGTCAGAACACTGGTAATCTCCCTCAGTAATCATTAAGGGAGGGAGTTTCGATACCAGAATCCAGTTTTAAAAAGCAGGTGGGTGTGGAGGGTTTAACATCTAGTTTTGGTCCATTTGTTTCAGATTTGAATCCTATTGAACAGTGAGTACTGATGAAATCCAAATCCAGTACCAGGATCCAAGGGAGTTAGTTCCATGTCAGAGCTGAATAGCAATGGCTGAACGTTAACCCAACAATGCTCCAGCCCTGAATGGTACCTCTGTCTTTATGGCCAGGCTCAATACCTGTCCTAACCAATACCATAAATCCCCTACCAAACATAAAAACTGTTCTTCATCACTGTGTAAACAAAACAAAATATAAAAACTGATCGAACTAAAAGGATGTTAATTATGATTTCTTGTAACAATTTTCATTTTTAAAAAGATGATGGGTCCTGATGGCAAGACTTCCTCTTTAACTGAAGTCAGCAGGTTTAGAATTACCTGAAAGAAAAACTGCTCATTGCACAAAGCTTGACTGAACATGACCTTGAAGTTGCATTGAAAAAAAGCAAAAATGTTTATACATACACCAAGGCAAAGTGACACAGGCATTGTTAAAAAAAAAGAGATTATAGCCAAAGGTCTATCACTTGACCACAAACCATGTATCTGGCTGGCTCTAACTATCGTAAAATAACATGTTACTCCATAACAATACTGTGTTTTTTGTAAGATTAAAAAGAGCTTTAAACAAAAAAAGCTAGTTCTTACATAGCTTATTTTTTTTTTAAAATGGAAAAACTCGAGCTGTCTTTTAACATTGCTCACTAACTGTAATTATACAAATACTAAAAATACACCATCATACCTCCCTCTCTCTCTCTCCAAATAAAAGCAGTAACTTCTATTTCAACTTAGTCCTTCACATTCTATACAGTTGTTTGTTTTTTAAATAAGAGAATTTGCTTAGCACCAGTGGAAATAAAAGTACTGTGCACATGGTGTTATTTAAGCAAAGGATGATATGCATCTGAAATATGATATGCATCTGAAATACGATATGCAGCATCTAGTTTGAAAGACCGAGCAACTTGTTTGCAAGGAACCAATTTAACAATCTTCAGGATTGCAAGATTCTGGCTAGCCATATGCTGACTGTCTATTCTGCAACACATACATGAACCATTTTGCAAATGAAAGTTTAATGTCAGCATTTCTTTAAAAATTAAAATTTAAATTAAATTCTTTAAAAATAATATTAATTTTAAGGAAAGAGCTGTATGGCCAACTCCTGGTTATAGAAAATTCGTACCCAAAAGGGATTGAAGGGGTACTATATAAAATGTCATGGAAAAGAAGAACATTTGAGAGCTTTAAATTAAAGAATGATGGATATAGCTCTTAAAATGGACGAATGAGTTATACACAAAATTCAAGCTTATTGGTTTTATATTTATAATACAAAACCAGATGAGATTGGATGGTTAAGTTAGAAAGCCTCACAGTTTTCTGCCCAAAATATCAGTGACTGTAATTTTTTTGAACAGTCTCAATAAAGATGACCAGATTACATTTCAGCTTAAGACCTCCAGTACAATGCATAGCCAGGACCTTACAATGAAGTTGTCTGATAGGAGCAGGTCACAAATTCTTGATAGCACTGGTGCTTTAAAGCTTATGCAATTTTCAGAGAAACATTCCAAACCAGTCATCAAGATATTAGTGTTTCCAGAATTCTGTAGTGTAGATAGAAAATGTAGTGAAACATGTGGTCCCTTCTTTTAGATCAATATGCATTTAAATTGCATATCAATTCACTGAAATCTTATTTGTTCCTATTCAGAGTTTCTTTGTCAGCATTTGATGATGTGGCTCAAGTCCCACCATGAAGAATGGGATGGGAGAGAAAAGTTTGATACCTGCTGGAAAACAAACATTCCTCTTAAAGTCTTGAGGCAACCTTTCGTCTCCCAACGGCTGTACCGTTATTTTTCCCCCGTCACTGTGGCTTCTGCCTCTGTTTTCATTGTTAATGGGACGGCAATGGCTGAGGGTGCACTGACAACCACCCAGCGAGTCACAGTCTTGCTACCCTCCACTGAACGCTCTTCCTTAATCACAGGCAGATTATGAAGATCTGCTCCCACCTTTGTAGCTGTGCTTTCTGGCTTGACCTCTGCCCCTTTGATGACAGCAGTAATAACTCGAGCAGGGTTCTGGACTGTTGACTGCTGGGCAGGCACTGCTAGTCTCATCACAGGTGTCCCTCCTGCTATTGACATAGGCGAAAGAGCCCGGATAGCTGCCTGTGCTCCAACGATGTTAATACTACCAGCTGTCGCCAAACCCGACTTTGTCTGTAAGTGACACTGGGTGATCTGTGTGGCAGGGATGGTGATGATTTTTGCTGGCTGCATAGTGATTTTGTCTCCATTCTCTACCGTAGTTGCAGGCACCATTGTAGGGATAGTTTGGATAAGAACCTTTGGAGTAGAGATGGTTGTGTTTGTGCTGGTTATTACAGTTGAAACTGGGTTCATTGACTGAACAGCCACTGTTGAAAACTTCTGGCCTGAAGAGGTCATGACAACAGGCACCTGCATTGCAACACAAACAGCTCTGCTGCTGCTAAAGAGATGGGAACAAAAAGTTTTTAAAAAAACAGTAATTTTCAGGTTTCGCCAACACCGACAGTGCAGGATTCTTTTTTAAGAAAGCACTGCTAATTCTGTGTTAATTAAAGTATCCTCAGCCTTCAGTGTCGCAGAACACAAATTATATGTTTTTCTTCCGCCCCAACTTGATAAGAGTTGGATTCTGAAATCATTTGACAATCTCATTTACAGCATTCTTACACATTTTCAGGACCAATACTTATGGAATGCTTTCTGTTAACACCATTTAAATAAACTAGGAGCAGAGCAATTCTAATATTACTACTTCCAGCAGTTATAGAAAACAAGTTTCTATAAGCCTAAGTTTGGCTCAACCTTTTTGAAAAATGTCCAAAGGCCGAGTGAAACAGCAAATGGTGTTCAGAGTCTGAATTTAGACAGTATATTTAATTAGAGAGCAGTTTAATCTGCAAAACAACTGCGGATGCAACAAAATGTTATTTTTACTGAATTATGTAACCAACCACCCAGACCACAACCAAAAGCAGCTGTTGCTGATAATTAACTCTGTACTCGGATGTGGACCTTGAATCTGCTGGCAGTGACCACACATTCCATGCGAGTACCGTACGGCCAAAGCAAACAAAACATGAAGGATTTCCCTGGGACGGCGTGCAACACACGAGAACTGGAGTATCTTGGTATGATCATTTTCTGAGTTTTATTGACCAGAGCTTCAGCACGGGGTAAGCTTTAACAGATTTCACCATAAAACCTGATATTTACACAGTTTCCCCTTTCTTGCCCTGTTTCCTTCCAGAGTCATGCTCAGGTATTACTGGAACAAGCAGAGAACATCGTAGCTGGTAATTCTAGCCAGCAGGCTTCTCTCACTAGGGCTTTGTGCTGACTCCCGTATCTCCCTCATGCACACTGCTCTATCTGGTTTTGATCCTCTTTTCTTTGTAGGAGTCCCACCCTCATGGCTGACCTAGCTCACTCCCCAGCAGACAACCAGGCCATTCCAACATTCTCTCAGCTACTTCCTTGATGCTGCCACAATTTTCACTGGCGCACAATTTTGTCCTTTCTCATTACTCCGTACACCAGCTACCACAGCCCATTAGCACCCATTCAATGCTGCCCAAGTTCCCGCATCATATAACAAGGCTTGTCTCATAGCCACTTTATACATCCTTCCTTTCAGTTCCAGCAATGGCATGCGATTACACCACATTCTATTTCATTCCTTTCAGTTACCCCATTGCTTCGTTTTCATTCCCATACTTCTATCAACTGTCACCGCTGACCCCAGGTATTTTCAACTACACACTTTCTCCAGCTCTGCATCCACAATGTTCACACCTTCACTCGGATGGTCTTCCTGAGCCTTGTGGACCGTTGTTCATGTACTGGGGTCATGAGTCTACCGATCCCTATACCTTAGTCTTCCAGGTGTTTCTCTCCAGATACTCAGGCAAGTTTTCATCATGCCTACCATCATCTGCAAACATCACTGACCACTGCAGATCCTGTCTCACTGACTCAGTTCAAACATCCATGATGATCAGGAATAGAGGAAGGATTCTGCTGATGCAAACTCTGGCACAGTAATGAAAAGTGACATTGTCACTTAAAGGTTTATTAAAAAGAAACGTGGAAATGCTTCTCCACACACATTAAGTTCAGAACCAAAAAAAAAGTAATGCTCGCACTTTGGCCCTAAGTTACAAACCCTGCATGGTAGAATTTCAAGTTCAGTTTGAGGTAGAGCAACTCAGGTCTCAAAGCACGTCCTCAAGCTAAATATCAACAATGACAGAGTTATGAAGAAAATTTGTCTAAAATGGGCCGGGAAAATGGAGAAAGGGGAAAGTCATTAATGAGTAGTGGCACACATGTAAGAATAGTGTTCAGTGAAAATTTATTCCAGTTAAAAAGGACTCAATAAGAAGGATGACCCACGTGTGGTTAACAAAGGTGGCAAATGAGAGTATTCAATCAAAAGCTGAGGCATAAAGAGTAGTGAAAACTAGTGGTAGGCCAGACGATTTTTTTTTTCATTTAAAGGAATCAGCAACAAATGACTAAAATGTATAGAGTCATACATGACAGAAACAGACCCTTTGGTCCAACTTGTCTGCGCTGACCAGACCAAGTCCCATATCCCGCTAACCCTTTCCTATTCATATACCCATCCAGAAGCCTTTTAAATATGTAATTGTACCTGCCTCCACCACTTCCTCTGGCAGCTCATTCCATACACGCACGATCCTCTGTAAGAAAAAGTTACCCCTCAGGTCTTTTTTAAATCTTTCCCTTCTCACCTTCAGCCTGTGCCCTGTAGTTCTGGGCTCCCCCACCCTAGGGAAAAAAAAGACCTTGGCTACACCTATAGATGCCCCTCATGATTTTGCATACGGTTACTGCTCTGACGGTCCAGGGAAAATAACCCCAGTCTATTTAGCCTCTTCCCACAGCTCACAGCCTCCAATCCATTCAAAATCATTCTAAATCATTCTAAATCATTTCTTCACCCTAGCACAAGACATAGTAACAAAGAGCTTCTGTGGGTATATAAAATGGGAATAATGAAAGCAAGTGCAAGACCCTGCGAGAATACAACTGGGGAATTAATACTGGGGGAAACTGAAAAATGGCAGATAATTTAAACCAATATTTTGCATCAGCTTCACAGCAGAGGATACAATAAGCATTCCAAAAGGTATCAGATAAACAAAGTGCTAGTGGGGAAAAAAGTCTTATAACAGTCTCCAACACAAGGGACAGAGTATTTCATAAACTGATGAGCTAATGGACTAAAGACAGCCAAGTCACTTGGACCTGATGGCCTGTTTTAAAGGAAGTGGCTGCAACAATAGGGGAGGCATTGGTCGGAATATTCCAGAACTCACTGGATCCCAGTAGGGTTCCAAAAGATTGGAAAGCTGCTAATGCGATGTCCCTGTACAAGAGGGAAGAGGGACAGAAAGCAGAAAACTGCAGGCCAGCTAGGCTAACATCTGTTTTTTGGGGAAAAGCTAGCTTTCTTTATTAAGGAAAAAATAGCAGCGCATTTAGAAAAGCTTAATACAATCCAACAGTGTCAATATGGTTCGTGAAAGCAGATTTTCCACAGTTCTTTGAGGATATAACAAGCTGGGCTGAAGAAGGGGAACTGGTAGATGAAGTGTATTTGGATTTTTAAAACATATTCCATAAGATGCCATTTAAACATGACTGCACAAGACAGGAGCTCATGGTATTGTGGTTATGTATTCTCGTGGATTCAGGGCTGGTTAACACACTGCAGGCAGAGTCAGGCTTGATGGATCTTTTTCAGGCCAGAAAGTCGTAGCTAGTGGAGTGCCACAACGACCTGACCTACAGCCTTAATATTATTTACTATTGATATTAATAACTTGGGCGGGGGGGGCTGGTGGTGGAGGTGCAGAGTGTAATGTATCCAAACTTGTAGGCGGTCATGTTATGGTGAGGATGCAAGAAATTTGCACAGTGATACTGATATTTTGAGTGAATGGACACAAACTTGACAGATGGAGTTTGATCTATCGAAGTCTCAGGTCGTGCGTTTTGGTCGGAGGAATCAAAAGGCGGACTATTATTTAAATGAAGAGAGAATGCAAAAAATTGCAGCCCAAGAGGGATCTGGGAGTTCTTGTGCACAAAACAAATTTCATATGCAGGTGCAGCAAATAATTAAAAACGCAAATGGAATTTTGGCCGCTATTGCGAGGGGTTTAAAAACAGGGAAGTCTTGTTACAAATGTACAGGGTGTTGGTGAGTAGTGTGTGCAGTTTTAGTTCATAGAATCCCTACAGTGTGGAAACAGGTCCTTCAGCTCAACAAGCACACAACGACCCTCAGAGCATCCCACCCAGATCCATCTCCCTAATCTATACATCCCTGGACACTACGGGCAATTTAGCATAGCCAATCCACCTCCCCTGCACATCTTTGGACTGTGGGAGGAAACTGGAGCACCCAGAGGAAACCCACACAGACACGGGGAGAAACTCCACACAGACAGTCACCAGAGGGTGGAATCGAACCCGAGTCCCCGGTGCTGTGAGGCAGCAGTGCTAACCACTGAGCCCTAGTCTCTGTATTTAACAAAGGATAAACCAGCATTAGAGGTAGTTTAAAAGAGATTCACTAGACTGATTCCCGGATGAAGTTGACTCATCAAGAAAAAGCTAAAGAGATTAGGCCTTTATTAATTAGGCTGAAGGAGAATGGTGGGGGAGGGGATCTTACTAAGATATACAATTACTGATCAGACTCAACAGGCGAGATGTTGAGAAGATATTTTCACTTGTGGGGGATGTCTTTAACTGGGGACATGGTTACAGAATAAGGGGTACTCATTTAAAACTGAGGTGCAAAGCAATATCTTCTCACAGAAAGTCGCAAATTTTTTTGAATTCTCTACGCCAGAGAGTTGTGCAGGCTAATCACAAAATACTTAAAAGAAGTGGCAGAGTGATTCTTGATATAAAAGGGTGTTGAGGAGCATGCACAGAGCAGGTATTCAGGCCATGATCTGCTAATAGCAAGGCCAAAGGCTCCTATTTCTGGTGTTCTTATATATTTTGTACTGGAACATTTAAACAAAACGTGCAGTTTGGCACATGTATAACTTGTGGCCAATAATGTCTTGGAAATGATCTGGATTTAAATCACAAACGCTGTCTTTTCAAAAGGCTAACCAGCGAGAATTTCGAAAAGTCAAAATGAGGTCTAGAAAATACAATATAAACCTCCTGCACACTTTGTTATATGTGAATGTTAAATTTACCTCAAAAGGTAATACCTCCGTTCCATCTCCTGAATATCAGTTTGTGGCCCAAGCCACAATCCTCCCCCGAACAGTTCCCCATTTTCAATCTCCGAGAGGGAGACCTGTGATGGTGTACAGCTCACCAGAGCGAGGGTGCCATGTACAATCACACGTTGGGAATACACTACGGGAATACACCAAGGAAATACACTACAGGAAGGTCAACTGGTTATTTCCAAAACAGTTTTTAAAAAAAATCAGGAATAAAAAGAACAACTTCACTTTCTTCTGTAGATCACTGATTCTTACATTACAGCTCTTTTCAGTCTAGACAACTTTACTGACACCTACACCATTCATTTACTTTGCTTGTGCCTCTGGACGTGTGAGAATATAGTAACACGAGATGGCCGTTTCAGAGAACAGAACGCTGTTGCATTAGCGATTCTGTTTAAGCAACTTGCTCCAAAATCTGTCCCAAATTAATTTGGGCAAAAATACAGTTTTAACAAGGGACAGAGAGGGGGGGGATGTTTGTGTTGCTAATTCTCTCTAAATAATATGGGCAAGTTTGTGCACCATTTGGCAGTTTCCTAATTGCAGTTTAGTGGAGCAGGATTGTTTAATAACAACAGTACCTGTACTGACGTGCATCTCTCATGACACCATTTACTCATAATGGGGCAAGAAAACCATGCACACGTTAGGTACAAATTGCTAAGCACCAACTGTTTGGCTTGTGATTAAGCAGAGGTGAGAAATATTCCAGTGAACCAATCAGGTCACTTACAATCAAATCACTGAATAAAGTAGCTTCACCCTGGTTAAACACTGAACAGCCAGTCAGTGGAAGGCCTGACAGGGAAGCCAGTTTGGGAAAATGGATCAGACTGGGTTGGAAAATGGATAATTAGATCACTTTGAAGTGGGAGGGAGATTTAACTTAGATGTATAAAATTATTTATCATCAGTGACACACTGACATCATCTATGGGTTGCACCATCTGGAAGATGCACTGCAGCAATTTGCCAAGGCTCATCCAAAAGCACCTTCCAAAAATGCAACCACTACCATCCAGAAGGACAAGGTCAGCAGATCGGTGGAAACACCACCAGCTGCAAGTTCCTCTCCAAACCACTCTTCATCCTGACTTAGAAACATATCGCCGTTCCTTCACGGTCACTGGGTCAAAATGCCGGAACTCTTTTCTGAACAAAATTATGGTTTTCCCCACACCCCAAGAGCAGGGACAGTTGAGAAGGCAGTTCGCCACGACCTTCTCCAGCACAATCTGGGATTGGCAATAAAATGCCAGCCCAGCCAGCAACACCCACATTCCATCGACAAATCAAAAAAGTAAGGAGTGCGGAGAGAGTGGACGGGAAGCATCTGTTTCCACACAACAGGTCCACACCAGCAGCAACAGATTTAAAGTAACTGGCTGAAGGAAGAGAGTTGATGGAATTTTTCCACCTCAAGAAAGGTGAGGGTTTGCCTGAAAGGGTAATAAGAGGCAAAAAATAAACCTCATTACATTTGAAGTGTCAAAAATCCACACAGATGCAGCGTGAACAAGATATACAGCTTGCATACAGTCAGCAAAAACAAAACAGATTGAATGGCCTCCAATGGTACTGTAAATTGTCCACGTCTGCATAAAGAGGAAAGGGCACTTGTGAATGGAGGTGGGCAGGATGTACAGCCTTTGGAAGAGGTGGCATGACTAGCTTCAAAAGGAGAGCAGCTGATGATAGGGACGTGGGGAGGCGGGAAAAGCTGTTCAGCGGACCACCGGAAATGGGTCTCACAAGCTCAACGAGCTCGAAGAGGGCACGAGGAAGAGGGGAAGGCAACTAGAGACCGGGCAAGGCACGTTGGCCAGATGTGGGCTGGTGAAAGCATCTGAGTCAGTGAAATGGTCTGAAAATCAGTGGCAAGGTCGCCCCATAAGCTTATTTAACCTGCTGAAGACAAGAGTGGACAGCACGGTAAACTGGGATTAAGAAATAGTGGGAACTGCCGATGCTGGAGAATCTGAGATAACAAGGCGTAGAGCTGGATGAACACAGCAGGCCAGGCAGCATCAGAGGAGCAGGAAAGCCGATGTTTCGGGTCTAGACCCTTCTTCAGAAAACTGGGATTAAAGCTGGCTGGTGGTTTTGGGAAAAATCAGGAGTTGGCTGCACTCAGCACAACGATGCTGGGGTGGTAATGATTGTGGCAGTGGACACTGAAGACCCACAGCTGTTGATGAGGAGCAGCCAGAGATGGGGATCAATGGCTAAACCAGTGGCCATGGGAGAAGCAAAATGGAGGGAATGGAATAAGGACAGCAGAGTTGATATGGAGGGGGGAGGTTAAAAAGGAGGACACATTGGCAATTAATTCAGTGGAGACCTACAGACAGACTACAGCAGCTAAGCTCCAGATTGAAATAATTATCTACTTTCAGATGGTAATCTAGAGAAACAGAAATAGCCGATGCTAGTGGCATTGTTTTGCAGTAAATTTAACGTGGGTCACCTTTCCACAACACTTTCTTTGAATAATATCCAAAAGATTTAATCAAAAAGGGAAAATCATTTTAAAAACAGGTGAAAGTACCCTTACAGTTTAATCACGTACATCATTAACAGCGTTGGTGTGTAGGAGTTACTAACCTTGGAACTGTTGTGGTTACTACAGGAAGGGAAGTTGGAGGCACCTGCGATAAGACTCCACCATGACCAGATGACGAGACTTTCACTGTTGTGGCCCTCCCCAACTTCACAACACTCTGCTGGGCAGTGTGCCGTGCCCCTCGTGAAACTGCCATCACTTTTGAGGAAATGGGAGAGGTGATATTTTCTGAGGATGGAGACATCACCTCAGATAAGTTACCGGTTTCATCAGTTCGTATTTCAGATGGATAGGATCCAGCACTGGGATCGGTTTTGTCTTCATCAATAATTACAAGGTTTTTGGGCATCTCTTTGAATTGGTAGACCAAGCGTTGCCCTTCCACCTTGGCTAGGATCCCTCTTTGGTAATAATACCTGAAAAAGGAAGAAAAGGATTCACATATATTAAATATCTTGTATGATGTTAGTATACTTCAGAGTACTTCACAGCTAATGAAGCACATTTGGAATGTCATCACCTCAGTAAGGCAGGAAATGTGGTACCAATTTGAGTGCAGCAAGCTCCCACAGACAGTATTAAGAAAATAACCAGATAATCTGTTTTAATCGTCTTGACTGAGGGATAAATTCAGACCTGGACTCCAGAGAGAACACTCGTGCTCCGAAACATGCTACAGTTGAAAGAATAACTTATGACTAGATTCCAAATCTTCATAGAGACACAAACCTGTGCTCCTGTTACATTAAAGCTCCAGTCAAAAGGGTATTACACAATCATTTGTCACCAAACTTACTACAGATATTCGGGACATCTCAAGTCAATGTTTCGGGTTCTTCAGTCCTGAAGGAGGGTAATATCCAAAACGTTGACTTCTCCTTCCCTCCAGATGCTGCCTGGCTTGCTGTGTTCTTCCAGCCTCCTGTTTGTCTACCTGGATTCCAGCATCTGCAGTTTTTTTTTGTCTCTTACTACAGACATTGATAGTACGAATACTTGTCTGAAGCATTTGGAAGGATAAATCCAGAATATTACCGCTGAATATTTGTCAAAACTCAAGTGGATGCAGGAAAATATATTAATCATTTAACAGTACCCAATTTGAGTATTGCTAAAAAAGACAAATTTTGTTGAATGTTTTTGTGTTGCATGTATCAGGACAATTTGTAAGAATACCAATTTATGGGGCAAACCAACATTTATATAGTTATATACTTCAGTGCCCACTTGCCAATCAACACTCCCGTCTCATACAGTAGACAGGTCAGTTTTCCCCTTTATTTGGTATTCTTGCAAATTGTCCTGATGAGTGCGAGACAAATAGCTTCAACATAAGTGTCTTTTTCAGTTATTTCTACATTTTGTTATCTAAAGGGCTTCTAGTTTTAGATTACAGAAGCATCCCAGAAACAATTTCAATCATCTTTTAATCCTTCCAATTTCTGACAGACATGGAGATGCATTTAATTGGAGGAACAAGATTTTCATGACCAGAGAACTGCACAACTTTTCTTCAAGATGGATTTCCAGAAGCTCTTTATTAGACTGAGTGGACCCATGGAGTGTCTGGTATGGCGCTGAGCCACATTCAGCTAGTGCTTGGTGATAATTTAGTTGTCCTTGGCTAAAAACATCTTGACTCCCTTTATGGGAACAGAGAACTTAGACACAACAGTAGGCTATGCAGTCCAGACCGATCTGGCTGTGGTCTCAACTCCACTTTACAATCTGGCTCCCATAACCCTCCACAGTGCACACAAATCCACATCTGAGTAAGAGCAGGGATTGGAGATGGTGCTGATATTTACACTGTCTGGGGGCTAAACCAAACTGGGCACAACACTGGCATCCTTTCCAATGCCATGGTGGTCTCCAGTCTCTCAGCTTCCATATTGCCCCACTCCATACACTCCTAACTCAGCCCGACTACTGCTGGAAACTTCATCTATATTTTTGTTAACTCCAGAAGTGACCATTTCAATGCTTTCTGAGCGGATCTCCCACCTTCTCATTGAAAGCTACGCTGCCCAAATCTGGACTCGCACAAAGCTACTGCTTCGACCAAAGCATAATGTCTTTTGTTAAAATTCCTCAGCACGCTCAATCCCAAATGCTAACTTTCTCCGGCTCTACGACCTGGTGTTCCTCCAATTCCGGTTTCTCGCGTGTCCCGAGATTCCTTCACTTCTTTAGCAATCACTCAGGTCTGAACTCTCTAAGATCCTCTCTGCCACTCTCTACTTGTAAGGCTCCATTCAAACTCTACCTCTTCACCTGAGCCTTTTGTCTCCTGCCCTAATACCTCCTGTTGTGACCCAGCGTTGAATTTTATCTGATAACATTCCTGTGAAGCACTTTGTGTTTTTAACCACACAAAACACACTATATGAATATAAGCAGCTATTGATTGAATAAATGTGATGTCATCTGGACTCGAAAAAGCATAATAATTTAGACAAAGTATTAGAAGTGCCAAAATTTACGCAAACATTATCACAATCCATAAAATATCTTATCGTTGGACAGAGATACAAATTGTGCGTAAGTAAAATGTTAGGAATGATAGAATTGTAGAATTACTGAAGTTACTGAACCAAATGGAGCACTTTCAACCCAAAATCCAGAACTGCTAAGAAATCTATATTCCAAGTTTTAATTACAGTGACTCAAAGTGACACCTCTTAATAGAGTATTGCAAAACAGGCTGAAAACCAGACTTCTATAATCTACCATTTATCAATTTTAACTGTTATTAAATGAGTAAATTGACGTAACAGGACAATTCAGTTAGGTGCTATGTTGCCAAGGAGACATGCTGGACTAGTTACCATCTTCAAACACCATGCGTTTCCCATTCACTGAGCAATCTTGAAGCCAACTCAACGACCCAAACCCTTGGCTTGTCCCAAATCCAGCACAGCCTTACTTAGCCTTTTATGCATCTTCAACCGTTTCCTCTTCACTATTAAGTATCTTTCTTTAAAGCTTTTATTAATATGAAGTCAAGTGAATAAGTTCCTCACACCACTATTAATCAAAGTAAGGTTTTGATATTTTTCTCTGAATACCCATATGGCCTCAGGTGAGGGTGCTAGTTTTGGAACGTTGTTAACTGATATTCCAATGTTTAAAACAAAGAACAGCCCAATCTGCCAGAAATTTACTTATCAATTCTATTGAAGAAAAACTATAATCTTCTAAACATTATGCTTTCTTCCCCTTTTCAGGTTGCCCATGCCATTCACAACTAAGAGTAGATTGGTAACCTGTTCCCATCACCAGAGTCATACAGCACAGAAAAAGACCCTTCGGTCCAACCAGTCCATGCTGACCAGAATCCCAAACTAAAAACTAGTCCCACCTACCTGTTCCTGGCCCACATCCCTCCAAACCTTTCCTATTCACGTACTTATCCAAATGTCTTTTAAACGTTATAATTGTACCCGCATCCACACCTTCCTCGGAAGTTCATTCCACACGCGAACCACCCGCTGTGTAAAAAGTTTGCCCGTGTCTTTTTTAAAATCTCTCTACTCTCACCTTAAAAATTATACTCTGTAGTCTTGAAATCCCCCATCCTAGGGAAAAGACAACTACCATTAACTATCTTTCCCTCTCGTTATTTTATAAACTTTCTATCAGTTCGCCTCTTGACCTCCAACGATCCAGTGAAAAACGTCCCAGCCTACCCAGCCTTTCTTTATAACTCAAATCTTCCATAACCAGCAACATCCTGGTAAATCTCTTCTGAACCCTCTCCAGCTTAATCATATCCTTCCTATAACTGGGCAACCAGAACTGGACACAGTATTTCAGAAAAGGCCTCACCAATGCCCTGTACGACCTCAACATAACGTCCCAACTCTTATACTCAAAGGACTGAGCAACGAAGGCAAGTGGGCCAAACGCCTTTTGAACCATCTTGTCTGCATGCAACGCAAACTTCAAAGAATTATCTACCTGAACCCTTGGGTCTTTCTGTTCTATACACTACTCAAGGCCCTACCATTAATTGTATAAGCCTTAACCTTGTTTGTTGTACCAAAATGCAATACCTCGCATTTATCCAGATTGAACTCCATCTGCCATGTTTCAGCCCATTGACCCATTTCATCAAGATCCCTTTGTAATCTTAGAAAACCTTCTTCACTGCCTACTATGCCACCAATTTTGGTGTTGTCCGCAAATTTACTAACCACGCCTTCTGTATTCTCATCCAAATCATTTATATAAATGAAAAACGAAAGAGGATCCAGAACTGATCCCTGTGGAACATCACTGGTAACAGGCCTCCAGTCCAAAAAGCAGCCCTCCACCATTACTCTCTGTCTCCTGCCGTTAAGCCGATTATGTTTCTAATTAGCAAACTCACCCTGAATTCCATGTGACCTAACTTTACTAATTAGTCTACCATGTGGAATCTTGTCACAGGCTTTACTAAAATCCAAATAAACAACGTCTACTGCTCTGTCATCAATCTTTCTGGTAACTTCCTCAAAGAACTCAATTTTGTGAGACACAATTTTCCTCGCACAAAACCATGATGACTAATCTTAAACAATTTTTGCCTCTAAATATCCATAAATCCAATCTTTTATAATCACCTCCAACAAATTTATGCACAACCAAAGTCAGACTCTCAGGTCTATAGTTCCCCGGTTCTCCTTGCAACCTTTCTTCAACAAAGGCACAACGTTTGCCACCCTCAAGTCATCAGGTACCTCACCCATAGTTATAGATGATGCAAGTATTTCTGCAAGGGGTTTCGTAATTTCCTCCCTTACTTTCCACAACATTCTGGAATACATTAGATCAGGTCCCGGAGATTTATCCATCTTTATATTCTCCAACACCGCACGAACTTCCTCTTCTGTAATGTGAACTTTTTAAAACATCAAAGCCTATTTCCCCAGACTCCATTTCTTTCTCCACAATAAAAACTGACGCAACATATTCATTTAGTATTTGTCCCATCTCCTGGGGTTCAACACAAAGACAACCTCTTTGATCTTTAAGAAGCCCTATCCTCTCTCTAGTTACCCTATTGCTCTTTATGTATTTCTAGAATCTCTGTGGATTATTCTTAACCATATCAGCCAGTGCTATCTCGTATCCCCTCTTTGCCTTCCTGATTTCTCCCTTTAGAATGCCCCTACACTTTTAATATAGATTAAGAGATTCAACTGAACCAAGCTGTCGATATCTAAACTAAAAGATTCTCTTCTAGCCTTGATGAGATGAAAAAAGACAATTCATCTTCCAAAGTATCTTGCAGTGAACCAATCTACTTAAAGTATAAACTTACATAACAACCTACACTTCTTTTCAATGTAGCAACTTTTGTGTCCCTTCCCCAAATGCAATCCAGTGCCAGCACAGTGCAAATAAAGTGCAGGGCAGCTTTCTCACATGGAGAAGGCGAAGTTACAATGGGCTAGAAATAGCTTGAGATGCCAATATAACAAACCATGATATGCTCAAGTCAGTTGAGAATAAAAGTCTTTGCACAAGAGATACAGATGTGATGAATGAATTCAATATGGCAGAATCAGCAGCTGGCTTTCCTTTATGTCACAGCACATTGTTCTCCTGGATAGGTACGTTCAAGCTACAGCACATCTTTAAAGTAGACATACAATGCTTCTGATGTCCTTAACTATGATGGTAGAACGACAGCAATTCAGCACCACAATTCTCTGCTCAAGCCATCAGTTAATACAACCACAACACTTAGTTTTGTTGTTCTTTTAAAAGGTAGAGTATTAAAAGGTGGATATTTAATATTTTCTGTAGACCATTAAATCATCTCATTTTACAAACAGATTATGAACATGTAGATTTCCCTTCCTCCAAACACAGTCGTGAACAGCTAATTTGATTGGACACATGCTGCAAGGCATTTCACCAAGAGAATCCCAATCAAACTTTTTGTTTCAGTAGCAAAGTTCACTTGAAAAAAACAAATTTTCACTTTAGAATTACTTCGAAAACTAATTTGTACAATGAAATCTATCTTACACCAAGGCATTATTAGAAAACAAATTTTCACTTTAGAATTGCTCAGAAAACTAATTTGTACAATGAAATCTATCTTTACACCAAGGCATTATTTTTAGAAATAGATAAATTCTGCAAGGTTGTAAATTCAATGACTACTGTGGGTTACATTTGATTTACTGATTTTTTTTTTATAAACGTGCTGTTACCTTAGTGCCCTACCCATGGTCTCATAATTCATGTCTGGCTTGTTCTTGTGCTTGCCCCAAAGCTTGGAAACTGCCTTCGAGTCAACCAACTTGAAGATGCCCTTCTCCCGCTGAGTCCACTTGATGTACCGTGGGCAGGTGTTTTTGTCTTGTAGTAAGTCGAGAAGGAACTCCCAGAGGTAAGTAGTGTTCCCTGGGGAAGCAAAACACAGCAGAATATGCGTGGCACACTTCGGACAAGTGCAAAGTTCAAGAGTTAATGGCACATGAAGTAGCTAAGCAGGAATAAAGCGCACATTATTCATCAACATTTCTCACGTGCAAGGCAGCAAACAGTTTCAGCGATGAACAAACTGAAAACAGTGGAATGCAAAATTAAGTTCCCTTTCACTTTCCCCTCTGAATGGCTAATATCTGCTGAGAGAGAAGGCAATGAGCAAGGGGCAGCCATTCCTCACCTGCTTGGCCCAAGCTGACAAGTGTCAGTGGAGAAGACACTTGAAATAGCTGGAAAGACTCACCTGACTACTGGGGATATGTAAGACAGACAGACTTTAGGGAAGAGCAAAGGGACCACCAAATAGGTTCGGCATGGCCTTCAAGGTAAGTGAAGATTGTAATGCTAAGGGCTGGATCATATGTATTTTCTGCTAAATGTTAGATTTTATTTAAATGGCAACGTAAAAGTAGTATATTAAAGGGCTCTTCCATTTAAAATCAACTATAATCTTGAGGATAAGGACAAAGTACAATCTTTTAAAGTTCATATAAAAGAGCAATAAATGATTTGCCTAAATTCCAATCCTCCTGCCTTCTCCCAAAGGCATCTGTTAATTCTGCTGGAGTCTGGTACAACTCTTCAGTTTTCTACAAGTCATACCAGATTCAAAATATCAACTCTATTTCCTCTCTCCACTGATGCTGCCAGAGACGTTGAGTTTCTCTAGCATTCTCTGATTGTTTCAATTTTCCATCTGCAGTATTTTGCTTTTGTCCTATACGTTGTTTGGTTACACAGCACTGTCACCCTCAGGTACCTACCTTCAAAGTCTTTATGCTAGGGTGAACCTAAATGGCAACTGTAACAGGAAATTGCATGTGGAATTTCTAACTCATCATGTGGAACTGTTACAAGGGAGGCCATTCAGTCTATCGTGCCTATACCAGTTCTGGATCAACAATGCAACTCTCATGTGATTTCCTTGTCTGCTCCCCATGACCCTGTACATTCATCTTCATCAGACAGCTGTCGAATTCTCTCGAATGCCTTGACTGAACCTGCCTCCGACAGACTCCTGGGCAATGCACTGCAGATGTTAATAACTCACTGGGCAAAAATCTTTTCCTCACGTTGCTTTTCCTTCTTTGACCATTTACTTTTAATGGTGCTCTCATTCTCAATTCTTAGTTTACAGGACTTTCTAGCAGGGACCATGGGCATTTACAATACAGGAGGGACTATTTGGCCCATTTCATGCTTTTGCCCATTAGTTTTAAAATTTCTTTGTCTTTAAATCCACGCTCACTGTAAAAAAGTTTCTGTGCAAAAAAAAAATCCTTCCCTTGCTTTTCAAGTGATGAGCTTCCACCTTGCAGCTGCAACTCACCGAATCGAAATAAACCTTTTTATGATGTTCAGCATCCTTCACAAATTTGTTTTTAAGCTTCTCCCTTCCAGGGAATGCCCTGAGTCACTGCATGGTTCTAGCAATTTCACTCCCATCTTTTGCCACCCAACTCTGGAGGAATTAGGAACACAAAGGGACTTGTAAGGAAACAACTGATTTGACCCTCTTTCCCTCCCAGAAAGAACAGGCTTTAATTCAATTGAATCAGGAGAATATTATTCGCTTCTCATGCACATGACTTCTCCTCTGAGCAAATGGGATTGTGCCCAGTAACACCCCACCTCTTGCCAATTGGTCTGTGAGCCCATTAGCTTTCTCTCCCAAGCGCTAGATTCCTTGCTGGGATAGAAGTCTGGGATTTGGGGAGGGTGGAGTACGTTCAGACAAATGGCCTTACTTCAGGTGAGAGTCTGAACAATGAGCATTAGTGAACCATTTGACTGCAAAAGGACTGCAACGCTGTTCTACTGTCCACTTTTAGCAGAGGCTGCTAATTAGCTACCGAACAGCCAATTGTCCAATCCCAATGTCTGGGCACTGAGGCCAACGGAGTCCATTCACCCTGTCGACACAACAGCATGGACTGAGATGAAGAAACTCAGTCCAGATCGAGAATGGAAGCCAAGAGTTTGCCTGGCTCAGTTTCAGCAGATAAATGTCCCCGCCTATCGGTTATGTGCGTTGACATTCTGCAACAGCCACATCTTCCAGCAATTAAAATGCAAAACCAGTGCAAGTGAAAAGCGCCAGAAGGGTTTAAGATAGTGTATTTCAGGCAGCTGAGCTAAATAAATTCCACAAGGAAAAGAGAGATTTCACTAGTTATACAGGTTCACCAACACACCAGCATCTCTAATCTCAGTGTGGGTGACCCTACTGCCCAGCTTGTAGTCTTATACCAAGAAAACCATTCCCGTCACCTCACTAACAAGCTACCAGTGATTAACTTAACATTGGCGCATTAGTGTGATTACAGATGGTACAGTGCTTCGCCTCCAAAAATATCACCTGGATTTAAATGTTTGGCGGTGAACTTTCAACCAGGTTCATCCCCATCAATTTCCTGATCTGCTGAAATGTGCAAAATCCTTAGAATTCACGCCCTCTCCCCTGCCGTGGTTTTGACAGTGTGGGAATTCGCCTTTTGACAGCTACACTTACCCTTCCCTTCTCTAGCCTTCTTTTTCACAGACAGTTCCGACGGACTATTAGGCAACTCAGACTGCTGGTTCTTTGGTTTTCGACCAGCTGTAAGACACATTGGAATGCTCGTTTACTATAAATCTCACTAAATTAGTGAAAAGGGCAACTCTGGCCCCAGTTCAATTATATAGTTGAACTGCTGCAAACAAAAAAGGAATGGGCCGGTTACAAACAAAAAAAAACGTAGCAGACTGTGGTTTTGCTACTGCTGATTTTGAATTAGTGCTGAAAGGGCGACTCTATTAATAAAATGAAAAAATGATACTTTTTTTTTTAAAAAGTACCTTAATTTGATTCTGGCTTCAGCCTGACAGTAAATTACTTAAAATTTCAGTGAAATTGCCTTGTAAGCACTTGCCTCAAATTGAGGGGGGGGGGAAAAAAACACCCATTTCCCAAATTCCCAATTCTTAGGCATTTTAGACCCCACTGTTTCTCAAGTTCTCAATCCCTGAAAGAAAATGGAAACAGACTTCAACTAAAACTCAACTCTATGGGCATAAACAGTCCTGCAGTACCTTACGTTGCGCCCAAGCGAAACTGTGTTCAAAGCTGATTTAGCAGGAAGGCTGAGGGATTTTCTGAAGAAGGGTCCCGACCCAAAACGTCAACTTTCCTGCTCCTCTGATGCTGCCTGGTCTGCTGTGTTTCTCCAGCTCCACATTGTTATCTCTGACTCCAGCATCTGCAGTTCTTACTGTCTCTGGGATTATAACAGCATAGTGTTGCCTGACATTCATTTGGGTGCAAACTTTCTAGCAGGACATCAAGCTCCCTCCCAAAACCCAACAGTGGCATTTCAACTCCTACCTTGACAGATAGTAGCAAAGATTTACAGGTTGGGGATTAAACCAGGGAGTCTTTTCATACATTTAATTCCTTGTCAGACAAGACAACACCTTCATCCACATTCAGGGGGTAGAATTTTGATCTAAAGTCAAGATCATTGGGCAGGCAAGTCAAAATAGATTAAAGCTACATGACTTGTCAATCACAACGCATTGAAAATCACAGCAGCAAAAGACCCAGATGGATGGCTCGATCAATCATCCCTGTAGTTGACAGCAGATCAGTACTCAAAAGCCTTTCCCAGCACCACATTTTAACCTTAAAGTACTCATTTGCAAAAGAATATTTTGTTCAATTTTTGCATCCAAAATGTCAATGTTGGGGACTGGAATTTTCATACATAGTCTCAAAAAGAAAAATTAACCCTCTGCAGATGCCAGATATAGAGTAAAGAAGTCTCACGAAAGTCTCTTAACTATACCTTCATTGCAAATCTCAAAATGCATTAATACAGACAGTTTCATTCCCTGTACCAGCCAACTGAATTGGTAATTTCACTCAATGCAGTGTCAAATGATGCCAGTCTGGGGTAATTTAACATTATGGCCTGCAGCTGAGATTAAGTCAGTTGAAAATTGTCAAAGGAATCTTACCAATAAAGAGAGGGGTTTTTTTTAAAAATCATATCATATGTTACTGAGTTCAAAACTACATGTATTAATCACTTTCAGCTTAAAATGTTTTCAGGAAGACAAACGTGTAAACTGTCGAGAAACTGCAGATAACATGCCCTGTTCGAGATAATGTCCAGATACTCGTTGGAAATTTCACTACTTGCAATGTTGAAAAAGTGCTTTGTACCTTTCTTCTTTTTGGTTGGCTCTGGGGTTTCTAGTATTGGTAACGCAGGAGACGTGTCCATGGGCTCAGGCTCCTCTGTCGACACTTCCACGACGGTCTCCGTGATCACATCAGGCCTCATGGCAGCATGGACAAATTCTGGGGTCGACACACAGGGGGGCACGAATACCTGGACTGCACAAGTAAGTTTCAAAGATTAAACTTAACAAAGGTGAAGATTTTGTTATTCATACCTTACTGATATCCTTTAAATAAAAATAAATGGCCTTAAAGACACAGCACATTTCATACCCAGTACTCAACTCAACTCGGTACACTTTCCAACAAAGTTACCTCCGTCTTTGATAAATCAATGCCCTTCCTTGTTACAATCCAAAACGTTTCCTAAATAATCATAAACTGCCTCAAAGCAGCAAGGAATTGGGTATAGGAGGTCTCACCTTTTAAGTGGAGCAAAAATATCTCTTTACATTCATCACAGGTTCCCAGGTAGTATCATTTTATGCTGGCTTGTACCTCAAGCACTGATCAATCCACAAGGAGCAAGACTAAAGTGGAATAGTGTCTAAACCATGTTACTTAATCCTGAAAGAGCAGTTCGAGCAATAAGGAGTAGGAGTCTAAATCAAGTAATTTAATCAAATCAAAAGGGGAATTGCAGTTTGCTGATTTGCAAGTCAGGGAGGTTAATGGCATTGTAGACTTGTCTGCACACAACATTTAAGAAAAAAAGTGAGATCTCTCAAAAACAAACCCAATTGAAAATTTTAATGTCTCATAGCTAACTGCTTTATTGCTCTCTCTGTGGTCGTGCCCATTGATAGATAAATCTTAACTTTGGAAGCCAAGACTGGTGCATATCCACAGCTCAACATTATACAAATTGATAAAACACTGTTTTAAAAACATACAATGTGACTTAAGAAGCTCAAAATGTTGTTAAGAGCTGATGAAAACAATAAACTCGCGCTGAAACATTGTAATTCAATCGTCTAATGTAAAGGACAACTTTTAAAGTATTCTTTTATGCAATTTCAACTGACCACACAATAACTTGGCTAAAAGACAGAAGGATTAGCAGCTCAGTCATGACGATATGCCATGCAATGTCTGCAAAATTACTGAAAATACTTGGAAAATTCGGGGCTGAGTAAATGAATAAACTGCTAATTTCACAGGATTCATGCAAAACAATGATAAATTAATTAAATTGCTTAAAAACAGTTAACAAGAGGTTTTAAGTTTCACTCAAGCAATCTGGGCAAGTTCTTTATGTACGTGATTGCAACAGGAGACATGCTCCAAAATGATAGCTTATTTGGGCAGGGAGCAATCAATTAACTAAAGATGTGCAAGTGATTGATCTCAACAACTAATCAATTCCAAGTGTTTTCTTTAAACTGAAAGGAAACAATAAAGCTAAAAACTTTCTTTAATCCTCCGCCTCTTCCCTCGTGCTTTTCCACAAATCTCCCTAAGGTACACCTCCTTATCCTTCTCCTGTGCTTTGACAAACAGGCTAGCATGCCACAGTTACTTTAACCTGACCTAGACTACATGCAGCCAATCTGGCATCACCTCAGTGATGCTGTTCATCTGCAACAATTGGTCAAAATAGAAATTATTATAGAAATTCAGTGCCTCAGAGTACATCCCCCAGAACTAACATTTCAGAATCAAATTATCCCCCTATTAAAAGCGCAATCAATTCAGAGTGTCACAGAAACATAGGAAGGAGGAGCAGCAGTAGGCCATTCTGGTATTCTGACCCTGATCTGCAATTCAACATAATTACGGCTTAAAATCCACCTCAGTACCCTCTTCCCACTTATTCCTTCGTTTGTTTCCAGCCAGTTCTGTATATATGTCAGTACCCTACCCCAATCCATTCACTTTAATTTTTCAGGCTAATCTCTTATATAGGACGTTAGCGAAACCCTTCTGGAAGTCCAAGTAAACCACATCCACTGGCACTCCCTTATCAACCCTACTAGTTACATCCTTGAAAAATTCTAGTAGATTTATCAAGCATGATTTCCCTGTTGTAATCCACACTGATTCTGTCCAATTCTGTCCCGGTTTTCCAACTAAACTGCCATTAAATCTTTTATACTGGACTTTTAGCATTTTCCCTTTATCAGGCTAACCAGTCTATGATTCCATTTGCTCTCGAGCTCCATTTTTAAACAGTAGAGTTACACTAGAAATCCTCCAGTCTGTAGGTAACGGTTCCAGAATCTAGAGAATCTATTTCTGAGACCAATAAGTTCTGCAGGCAAAATTAATTACTTATCAGCTTGTCAGCAACTAAACTTAACTGGTCAGAAGGTTATGGGTTCATGTTTCTCCCAAAACATGAGCATGTAAAAACAGGCTGACACTTCTCTGTAATGCCTGTGGCTTTCTCTTTGGGTGATGCATTAAGCCACACTTTGCAATAACTCCAAATTAGCCTTCGAAAATGCCATGACATGGCTCAAAGAGGAACAGATTTCCCTCAGTCTTTTGTTTGAGCTAAGTGAGGCATGGTAAACAGAAGAAAGAATAGCCAGCCATTTGCCGCAATGATTTCTCTGGGATTCTCTGCTGTCTCAATGCTGACTATTGATTGAACATGAAGTATTTTAGCAAGTCTAGAGGATGTTAAAGTGTGGAATAGATGCAATTCCCTTCTTTCAAAATAGAGGGTTCAATCTTCATGAAATGCAGTTGCAAACCAGGAGCAGGTCCCTCTAATTGAGGAAAACTGTTCCAACCAACTAGAATAGAATGCACCAGCAGCAGGATGGATTCCTGTTCAAAACTAACAATTTTAAAAAGTAAATTGGCTGCTCTGCAGCCTTTGGCCAAAATCAACCACATAGTCATCCTCCAATGCCTCTCCTCCATTATCCTGGTTTAGTTCCATTTCTACCTATTAAACCTGGTCAATGGTTTCTCATTCCTCCCTTTGCAGCTTCATTGCAAAGAATCCGTCTTTGAACTCCTCCTCCCTCACCTAGGATCTGCAAGAAAGGAACTTGAAAGTTCAAGCCGCACTCACGCAGATGCTTCAATGCAGTCCTGAGGGAGCAATAGAGGCAGAAGTTGCTGCTTTTGTAGAAGTTGTCAAATCAAAGACCTGCCTGCACCTTTCGGATACACATAAAAGATCCTGGTGCAGCAATGAGAGAGGGGGAAGAACAAAGAGAGAGAGGAAAGAGGCAAGAGAGGAAGCATTTGCAGGAGAAGTTTTATTTTAAAAAATGAGCAAAACGTATGCAGAAACAGAATATATCATTCAGTAGGCAGTGTAAAACCTAGAATTGTACAGTAAACAGATGTATTACTCAAAAATACTGCAAGGGATCTGCTCGTCTTCTGACATTATTCATACATTACATACTGAGCACTGTTTTGTTGCAATATCTCCCTATCAACATCCTGTAATCATCCAGAACTCTTTGACAAAAACGAAACTATCAGATCCTGGCTACAATTCAGAAGCAATAAGCCAAGATTACAATCATTTCTTAGTAAACAGAATATGCAGTTTTAAAGCCACACAAGCATTATACCGTAACACATAGAACATCATTCTGTTGCTGAGGCGTGTGTGTGTGTGTGTGTGTGTGTGTGTGTGTGTGTGTGTGTGTGTGTGTGTGTGTGTGTGTGTGTGTGTAAGCTGACCGTTCACCTTAATTACACAGCGGAGCTGCTGCAAGTCACCAGGAGTCGAATTCTTGTTTGGTGAAAGGGCTTCAAAAACTTTAGCAAGTATCATCTCAGAAACACTCCGTACTTCAAGACTACAGATGCAAATCAGGAAATGTGCCCAACAGATGACATCTGATTTTTGTTTTATATACTTCTAAATCCATCAGCACCCTCAAGTGTCGCGGAAGCTTCCAGCAAAACTTTTTTATTACGTTCTTCCCTATCAATGAGATCTGTGAGTATACATAATGTTGTCAAACAATTTCAAATGAGGATTGGCTCCCAGTAATATAGACATGCTTTGCCCCAAAGCCTTCTCTTTAACTAAATATTTTATCCACAACTTCTACAGAGTCAAACCTGGATACCTGCATGACAAAAGTAAATCATGTAGGTCTGTGCTTAATGTCACATAAACATGTTTAAGCAACTTAACCATTGTTCAGCAATCAGACAAATGGGAAAAACAGCACTGTGGCCTGGAAGGGAAGTTTAGTATCAAACTCTAATTGGTACTTGCTGTATTCTGGGCTGCGTTTGTTGTTATTCCAACTACAGAGGGAGCCCTCAACCCATTCAGCTGCAGTGCCCGTCAAGTCTCCTGTCACTGAGGGCTCCCTATTTGAAGGTTATTTTAATAAGGGGCGGCACAGTGGTTAGCACTACTGCCTCACAGGACCGGGGATCCAGGTTCGATTCTGGCCTTGGACAACCATCCATGTTAATTTTGTACACTCTCTCCACTTCTTTTGGGAGTTTCTCTCCAAGTTAAATGAGCGTGCTTTTTGATTCTTCCTACCATGCTTTTATACATTAAGCTCCATTCGCCGAGTTTCTGCCCACTCACTCAACCTATCTACATCCCCTCACAAATAACCTTTTACCATCATCACAGCCTAACCTCTGAGCTATTTATGTTTAAGCAGCAAATTTGGTTATATTAATGGCAGAGTGCAAGAGAGATAGTAAATAACTGAGGCTCGAGGACTGATCCTTGTGGCACTGGACAAGTGTTTTAAACCTGAAAAAGGGCCACTAAACCTGACTCTCTGCCTTCTGCAAGTTAATCAATCCTCACTTCAACTTCACTTGCAAAGAATCCGTCTTTAACCTCCTCCTTCCTCACCTAGGATCTGCAAGAAAGGAACTGGAGAGTTCAAGCCTCACTCATGCAGATACTTCAATGCAGTCCTGAGGGAGCAATACAGAGGCAAAAGTTGTTGCTTTTATAAAAGTTGTCAAATCAAAGACCTGCCTGCACCTTTCGGATACACGTAAAAGATCCTGGTGCAGCAACAGGGTTGTGGGGGGGGATGCGATGGGTGGTAAAACAGGAGCTCCCATCTTGAGCAATCACCTTTTTTTTGCAGCACCTTACTGATGTCTTCCAAAAATCCTAATACATTTTGGGCAGCATGGTAGCTCAATGGTCAGCACCGCCGCCTCACAACGCCCAGGGTGCCAGGTTCAATTCAATCCATGTGGTGTTTGCACGTTCTCCTCTGGTTTCCCGTTAGATGGATCGCCCATAGTTCATAGGAATGTGTAGGCTTAGGTGGGTTAGCCATGAGAAATGGATGGGTACAGGAATAGGAAGTGGGGAGTGGGGGGTGGGGGGTTTCCTGGGACGCTCTTCGGAGGGTCAGTGATAACTTGATGGGCCGAACAGCCTGCTTCCATGCTGTAGGGAAGCTATGATTACGCCTGCTGGTTCCCCTTCATGAACTGTGCTCATCATATCGTTCAGGAACTCAAGCAAATTTGTCAAAATGCATTTCCCTTTCACAAAACCATGCCGACTCTGATTGCGTTAAGCTTTTCTAAATGGCCTGCTATTGCTTCCTGAATAAAAATCTACTGTTTCACAATAACAGATATTGGGCTGATTGGCCAATTTCCCTCCTGTCTGGAACAAAGGCATGACTTTAGCAGGTTTCCAACCCACTAGAAACCTCCCAGAGAACTGGAATAGTTTGACAGGGTGAACACATGACAGAGAGTGAGAGAACAAAGAGCAAGACTGCAAGAATGGGAGAGAAAGCAAGAACAGGAGATAGCAAGAGGGAGAGCGAAAGTCACCATGAGAACGAGCGTGCAAGCGAGAGGGAATGCGAGGGCGAGAGTGCACGAAACAGCAAGTAACATCGAAATCACAATAGACAGCGAGCGAGAGAGAAAGAGAGTGCGAGAGCACAATTCCTTCACTTTAAAATAAACAGGTTTTTTCCTCCCCCCCCCATTTTAGACAACAAAGTGACAAAATAAAGTGATTCAGTCTTAAACTTGGTTAATGAAAGTGATCACTGAACACGACATACATGGATCCCACATGAGAGCTTCACAATAAAATGTTCCATTATTGATTACTTCTAGCGATTGTGATGCAAATGTAGTGTACAAGCTTATCAGATATACTATAAAAGTTGTTTGTATTGGTCAGAGGAAACTACCTATATTTTTCCTATTAACATACAAGGCTCAAGGAGATTCTGACATTGCCAAGTGAATCAGAGAATGGTTAAGACATTTTATTGACATATTTAATTACCTAAGAGGTATGGTTATTTTTCACATTTTGCAATTTCTAATGACCTGAGACCCAAGAGATCCCAAATACAAACAGCATCAAAAACATGAACAATGAAAGATCTTCAAGGTGGGGATACTGTCATTGCTATACACTGGAACCAATGGATTACAGTAATGAGATAACAAGGTGTAGAGCTGGATGAACACAGCAGGCCAAGCAGCATCAGAGGAGCAGGAAAGCTGATGTTTCGGGTCTAGACCCTTCTTCAGAAACGGGGGAGGGGAAGGGGATTCTGAAATAAATAGAGAGGGGGAGGCGGATGGAAGATGGATAAAGGAGCAGACAGGTGGAGAGGAGACAGACAGGTCAAAGAGGTGGGGATGGAGCCAGTAAAGGTGAGTGTAGGCGGGGAGTTTGAAGCTTGGTGAATCCCCTGCAGACCAAATGTATCAACGTGGACTTCACAAGCTTCAAAATCTCCCGTCCCCCGACCGCATCCCAAAACCAGCCCAGCTCGTCCCTGCCTCCCTAACCTGTCCTTCCTCCCACCTATCCCCTCCTCCCACCTACCAGCCTCATCCCGCCTCCTTGACCTGTCCGTCCTCCCTGGACTGACCTATCCTCTCCCTAACTCCCCACCTACACTCACCTTTACTGGCTCCATCCCCGCCTCTTTGACCTGTCTGTCTCCTCTCCACCTATCTGCTCCTTTATCCATATTCCATACACCCCCCACCTCTATTTATTTCAGAATCCCCTTCCCCTCCCCCATTTCTGAAGAAGGGTCTAGAAGAAATGTCAGCTTTCCTGCTCCTCCGATGCTGCTGGGCCTGTTGTGTTCATCCAGCTCTACACCTTGTTATCTCAGATTCTCCAACATCGGCAGTTCCCACTATCTCGCGTTACAGTAATGCGTGCTTTCACCTCCTCCACTTTGTGCACTACAGCACAATTGTTACAATAATGACCGAGATTCCTACTGATTCACTCGGTCACGTCAGAATCACCTTCAGCATTCTATATTAATAGGAAAAATATAGGCAATTTCCTCTGACTAATACAAACAACTTCATAGTATATCTGATAAGCTTGTACATTGGATTGAAATGAAAAGTCAATAAACTTGTCACGTTCCTAGTTTGAAAAGAGAGTTACATTTGCCATGCTAAAATGTCTACATTTGGCCACTAGGTGTCCCCGCCACAGGACCTGCTATTGTAAAGCGAGCAGCCGTAAGCTGGCACCCAATTAAAGTGTCAGAACTCAACCAGCATTTACGCAGTCAGAAATCCAACTCGGCTGCACGGGTAAAGGTAGGCATTTTTAAAAGTTGTAACCAACCTTTTTTTTTTCCCCCTCTTACTTCTCATAAGAGGATTGAATTTTGCAAAGAAAGGCCTTGAGGTTTTTTGCAATTGATTCCAGTCAGAACTCTTTACATCAGGGTTCCAGGCCCAGATAGTCTTCCCTGGCCAATCTTGACACCATTTTGCAAGCATTTCTGAACACTTGAAAAGTTTTACTTTAACAAAAACATAAATTCTGAATTTCTAGCTTTCTTTCTAAATACCCCTTGTTAACAAAAAAATTTTGCCAGTTCAGGGCACCACACTCTTCATAGTGGCTTTCAGCCTCTCTCCATATAAGAATATCTTACTAGCCCAGCCATTTTCATCTTTCCAACTCTATCATTAAACACTGCCTCCCACTTCCACCCTACGTACCTCCCCATCCAGTAAAATGGCCCTTCGTTGGCATTCATTCAATAATCCCCAGTGCCCTTTAACCAATCCTCCTGACAAGTTGCCTGGGCACCAGGGCTGCCTGGAGGATTCCACACAGGCAGCAGTGTTAACATAGGGCCTTGGTTAAGCTACAACTAGTGTCTTGTTTTTGTTGCCTTTTTATCTGGACATATCGATATTAAAAAGGCACAAAAAATAAAGATTTATGAGGATGATATTAGGTCTGGTTATAACTGACACTTTCTCTATGGTAAGTGCAGCGCATAGACAGGTAAAAGGGACTGCACACAGTTAAACATTCAAAGGAACATTGTCTTCAACTCCACTGCAACTCAGAACTACACCTGGCCACAATTCTCCCGAGTTGGACGTTACAGGAGATAAACTAATTAAATGACACATGAGGACATCAACTCTCGGTAACACCAAGTGCTCTTCATGCATATTCTAGTTTATCAGATACAAAATAGAAGCGGTACAATCTTATTAAAATCAGAAAATCATTTTTGCAGACACATTCATTCAGCTTTTTGAATCATCAACGTAAATAAAACTTCTGAAACAGGCTCTCGTTTTTCAAAACTTGAAGGAAAGCTAGAAGGGCGAAAGGCTTGAGGAAAGCATTTAATCAATGCAGTTGCTAGTCTGGATGCATGCTGAAAAAGTAAGCATACAGTATATAATTAAACTGTAAAGTGCATGGTAAACTCATAATTAAGCAGAGAATAGGTCAAATAGTATAACAGATGGCAAGATGGCTAAAAGGCAGCAAACAAAAGATGCTAAAAGGTAGTTTTACTCAGACTGACAGAAGGAAGGAAATATTAAAAACAAAAAATGGTCAAGGAACTCAGCAGGTCTGACAGCATCTTTGGACAGAGAAGCAGAGTTAACAGTTCGAGTCCAACCTGGCTCTCCTTCAGAACAATCAACAGAAGGACAGGATCGATGCGCTATAGGGATTAGTGCTGATTTTGACTTGGAATCAGAAAACATTTGCGGTGACATCAAACTGAAGCATAATTAACACAGAAAAAAACTGGCAATATTCAAGCAAATTTGAAGAATGATGTAAAAGGAAATTAAATTTCAATGTAGACAAGTATAACATGGCACATTTTGGTACGAAGAATAAGGAGAATTATCAATTTAAATGGAGTGTAGAAGTAAACTAATCTTGAGGTATAGATCTACAAACATTAAAAATAGTAGCATATTAACAATGGCACAAAAAAAAAGACCCTGAATTTATTTCTACAGAAACAGAAAAGAAGTTGTGTTGATGTACAGCCCTGCTTAGGCTATAACTGGAGTATTATATAGTTTTTTTGACACCTTATTTTCTGAACATATTGGCATTAAAAAGGCACAGAAAACAAAAGGTTTACAAGGATGACAATTTGTCTGGTTTTAACTGTACTAAGGACTGTACAGACAGAAATTCTCCTTTCTGGAAGAGAAAGCTAAGGATTGACCCAACAGACATCTTTAAAACCATGAAAGCATGTGATAGGAGAGACAGAGAAAATATTTGGCACTTCTGAGGGGATACGAGAAGGGGATTGGGTCCATTACTCAGGGTCATAATTGTAACAGTTGCTGTTAAGTCCCATGAAGAATTCAGGAGAAACTTCTTTACACAGAGAATTGTTAAAGTGTGGAACTTGGGTATCGATGATAGAAGATACATTTGTCAAAGCTTTTCATCTTGTACTCATTGGGACAATTTGCAAGAAACACTACTATAAAAGCGAAAAGTGAGTGCAGGATGTAAAGCTTCAAGAAAATGTGCCTTTTTTTAGCAACACTCAAAGTCTGTACTACCAAACAACAATGTAAAACTTCCTACCACGTGAAGTGGTTGAAGTAATAGCAAAGATGTTTTTAAAGAGAAACTAGATTATTGCACAAGGGAGAAAGGAATAGAAGAAATGCTGATAGGATTCGTTGA
Source organism: Rhincodon typus (assembly GCF_021869965.1). Taxonomy (NCBI): domain Eukaryota; kingdom Metazoa; phylum Chordata; class Chondrichthyes; order Orectolobiformes; family Rhincodontidae; genus Rhincodon; species Rhincodon typus. The sequence goes on along the minus strand of NC_063332.1, from coordinate 153,954,794 downwards.
ATTAGGTGAGAGAAGACTCGTAGAGCACTGGTATGGGTTGTTTCTGTGCTACAATTTCTATGTAATTCTATTAATAAAGTTGAGTATACAGCTCACAGCTCCAAGAAAAATAGCAGATTTAACCACTAGCTTTTGAGAGAGGCTGTGACTGTCAATGAAAGCCATTAAGAAAGGAATTAAGATGTAAAAAGCATTGCAAATAATAAATTTATTGTTACTCGAGTTCCAAATAAAAACCCGATACTTTGAATTTTGAGTGAACTAGGATAAAAATGGTAACAGAAAAGTATTTAAAGTATGTTTAATGATTAGTAGTAATCATAATTGAAAGCAGTTGACAAATATAAACACATAGACTTAGTGATTTTCAGCTATATGAGATCAGGAACCATTATCACAACTGCTGCAACTAGTGGGTTACCACCAGCATCGGTGCTTGAACGTCAACCATTCTAATCAAATCAATGGCTTCAAGCAAGGTACCAAATGTAACGCATCCAAACTTACTCATGACGATCCAAACTTAAGTAGGAAGTGAAACTGAAAAGAGGACACAAAGAGGCTGCAGAGGGACGTAAACAGACTGAGTGGGCAAGAACATGGCAACTGGCATATAATGTAGAGAAATGTGAAGTTACTAATTTTTGTAGGATAGGTAGAAATCAGTTTTGTTTTACAAACAGGTTTGAGTTTGTGGTACATCAGTATACATCGGGACTTCGATATCCTTCTTTGTCAACCACAATGTGAATGTGCGGCAAGCAATTAGAAATGTCAATTATTTACAGCTTTTACTATAAAAGAGATTGGTATGTGAGAGGAAGGAAGTCTTATTGAAATTGTACAGAGCTTTGGTCAGACCACACAGAGTATGATACATCATTCTGCACTGTTTAATCGAAGGAAGGATGTAGAGACAGCATAACAAAGGTTAACTGAACTGGTTCCTGGACAGACGAGATTTCCTTACGAGACAAATTCTGGAGTTTAGATGAAGCAGTAACGATCTGACTGAAGTATAAAATTCTTTATGGGTGAAACAGGGTGGATGTTTCTCCTGACAGGGAAACCTGGAACTAGAGATGGCTGTCTCGCAGTAAGGGGCAGCCTCATACAATGAGATCAGAAACAAATTTCTTTGCTCACAGGGTTGGAATACATACCCAGTGATGCTGTGGAAACTCGATACTTTAACATAGTCAAGTCAAAGATTGAGAAATTATTAGATAGTAAGGAAGTCAAGGAATACGGGAATAGTGTTGGAAGATGCAGTTAAGATAGAAGATCAACTAGGATCTCACTGAGTGGTGAAGTGGGCTTTAAGGATCTAGCCCTGTTCCTTTTTTCTTTGTAGAGAAGAACTTCATGTCTGCCTAGGAAAACATATCAGCATCCACACAGCAAATCTGAAGCACAGAGCAAATGGAAATCTGCAAAAGATTTCAGAGATGTTGACATGTCTCCTTCAAAAATTGCATTTGCTGATTAAAATTCTTGGCTTCCTCCTCAGTCCAACCATCCAATGATACGCTCTAACGGACACCACAAGCCAAATCTTTGAGGACACCACCACCAAAATGTTAATTGAAGTATCACGCGAAGGGCCTCTCAGTTTGCGTCTATTCATGTTTCTATCGCTACTTCAACCAGCCAATAAATCAGTCGCCCTCACTAATCCACCAACGGCCCTCCTCCAAACTGTTCAAACACAGATATGCTTTAAGCTGAAATAGCTTTACTTTCTTCAGACAACAGGTGCTACTAGCTGTCAACCGACCCCATTAGTCTTGGGCTTCGGAAATTATTGAATGTTCCCTCTCCAGTACAAGCACACTGAGGCTAAGTGCTACATTGCAAGGGCTCCGTGAATAACACTCAACAAACGTGGACCTCATTTCACACCAAGGCCTAACTACTGAGCAAAGACTTTAAGACAGAAGAAAGAATTTCCGTGACACAAACAGTTCTCTATAAATTAAAAGTGTAGAACAAGAAAAATTAAACCCAAATCTTTCCAACGATGGATTCTGAATGAGGTTGATGATTTCAGTAATTTTGATAGAAACCTTAGGTATTTCTGACCCCAAGGTTACAAATGAGAGCACAAACCAAGTCCACTGGGTCTATCTTCCCTGAAGAGCTTTTATTCGAGGCAACTGCTGCAAAACACACACTGCAAGTTAAAAGCTCTCTCAATAACATTCTTAGTCCTGAAAAGGCTCCAACGACCAAAGTGCACTGTGCCCACAAACTTTAATACAATCTCTTCAATACGACTCCAATATGATTTTTGCAGTCAGCACAGTCGGTTCAAATTCTGTGATTTATAGACTGATCTCATGGGCCACATTCTGTAAATTAATTACAACTGAGGCAGAATTCAGGTGAAGCAATTTGCCCTAACTTCTGACAAAGAAGAGAATTTCAATGATGTCAACAACTTTGCAGCGAGAATAATTCAGCACCAGAAGATCTACCTTTTGAAAGGACATTAACCCTCATATCAAACAAACATTCATGAAATAATAATAATCTGAAACTTATTCAAAGGGTAAAAGAGGAGGTATGGGTTGTACAAGATAGACTTTACTTTGCACGTTTGAGAGTAAACCTTTAAACTTGGGAAAGAGGTTACATACCACTATTCTTGTCATCCCTCAGGCTGGTTGAAGAATCCATATGGAGTAATGCCTCTGCTGCCTCAATCGTCTTATCTGTACAGTGGACATGACTGCTATGGACAGATGCTTCGACTGTGAAATTAAGAAAACAGTGCGTAAGCCAAAGTATTGTATTAAGATTTTAAGTTAGCAGAATACGAGAGGCTGAAGTTGCCATTTTTTTTTAAATCTTTTCACAGACTCGTCTTTAAATACAATTTTTGACACAAAGTTACTTAACACTATAACTTTCCACGAATCCCTTCCCACATTCCCACTCCTCCAACACGAGCTGGTGAAATTCTAATTCTGAGCTCCTGCCTACTTGCAGTTGAGCCCCAACTTCTGATCTGCCTTTCGAGCGACAACAGTTACAAACACATGGCTATGCAACTCCATCTAATTTGGAAGATGTCAGGACAAGCTTGGCGAGACGCATTTGCTGTTAAACTAACAAGAGAAGCAAAACAAAGCCCTTGTTTGGAAATATTGCTCAATTAGGACTGGGGGAATGCAATAGAGTACCAACAGGAAAGCATACAGATCTTCCAGTGTTTCATAAATAAATTAGAATCCAGGATAGACAAATGCCTACTTTCTTTCATACTTGTACAGTTAGGAGGAATTTAGACAGTGCCTAATGAGAATAACCCATTGGGAGATACAAAGGTGCGTACAGTTCAGAATGTGTTGGGTAATCTCGTTCACAGAGCTACATAAATGACTGACAAGTTGGGAAACAGAACAAATGGCTCTGAGGCATCTTCTTGAGGGAGCATACTAAATATGGACTGCTTCCTGCTAACTCTGCATGGCGAAAGCAGAAGAACGAGAAATTTTCCAACACTGATATTTTTCACCTTGCAAAGTACCAAGGAAGACAAAACTAAAAAGTTAAGGATCTTCCGTAGATATGTGCCATCAACAACTGAGAATGAATGAATTGGCTCCTGTAAAAAGAAGTTCGCCATTAAATCTTGTGCAACTGTCCTGGTTTGGAGCAGTCAATTAATAGACACAAACTGGAAATCTGTATGTAATGCTACACCACAAAACAGATAATTGTACAAAACACGTGATCCATGTTATCTGTGAAGAAACCTCTCCCAGAATTGTTGCATACAAGTACCATTTATGCTCCCTCCCATTGCCTAGTGCAAGCACAGTATCCAACACTTTCAAAGCAGAGAAAAATCTCAGTATTGCACAGCAGCCATGAATTTATTTTTCAATTTTTGCACAGCAGCCTTGCCGCACAATAATTCAGAAATAAATAAATTCAATAATAAATAAAGCAGACTTTAAACATTGCTCCATGGCTAGAATGCTGCCAGAAAATGTACTGACACATACTGACACATGTCAAATGGCCTCTATGTCATCTGCATACAGGTCCTCGTGAGGTTTGCTCTTGGAAAACAATTGAAAGCAACCTTCGAAAGAAAAGAAACTGCAGTAGTTAGTGAATTAAATTCTGGGATGCACTTCAACTAAGGTGACATCAGCAGTTGATGCAATTCCTGCCACAATTCTGACAAAGAGGTGCGTAATTTGAAAAATAAAAATTGACTACAAAGTGGATTAATGCTCGTATCAGTCTGCCAAGACTGTCACACTCAGAGTAAATGCCAACCAACCAGCCTGAGGCTGTACATTCAGACATCTGCAGCCCAACATCATTTTGTCCCGAAAGCACAACATAGTAAAAGTAACAAGTGTTGTCAAAGTGAAGTAGTTCCGTCCTTTCTTTTTTGGGAAACTAGAAACCACACGTTCAGATTTATGAGACGGTTGGAACTCAAACGAATAGGAAGTTAACTGGAGAATAACATCTGCCTTTAAAAGGCCACTGTCCAGATATGTAACAGCTGTAAAGAAGCAGTAACCAAAACCAGCTTCCACCTCTAACTAGTTGCCAGAATTTAAATGAGCCCGGTTTCAAAAAGCATTTGGTTTCCCAAGGCTTCCATTTTAAACAGAAAAAAAAAACTCCTTAAGCAAAATACATTAGCAGTGTTTAGTCAGGTCCACTCTCTGACCCGTTTCAAACTTCTAAGCTACAAGCAGAAATGCAATACATTTTCTATGTCATCGTAACTCTACTGCAAAAGATAATAACATAAAATGAAACCAGAAATTAGAGGCATGGAAAACTTAACTATCACAGCTTTATCAGCATCTGACCAGAATCGAGGTAAAAGGGGCCAAAATTATGGAGCACTAAAAGATCTAATTAAACTGTGTTCATACATATTCACACAGGAGAAAGGCCACTATACTTTAGTGTCATTCAACACTCACAAGGTGAAATTTATTGAAAGGTAAACTTCTTAGAAACACAATGAAAATGAGAATTGAAGCGTTTTGATTCCAAGCACACTCTGCAGCATGAGATTATTCCCAAATGATACAACTGCAACTGTGCTTAATGTTTGTAAGTTATCCGGAAATTGTACCTCCTTCACAAGATGGAAACTGCCTTGGTTCTGAAGGCAGGAGGTAGGGAGGTCAGTTCTAAACTGATTGCTCAAAGTGTGGATGAGTAAGGTAACTGCTGAAACTAAGACATGATGTGGAGGCATCGGTGTTGGACTGGGGAGTGAAGTCACATGACACCAAGTTATAGTTCAACACGTTTATTTGAAATCACATGCTTTCAAAGCACTGCTCCTTTGTCAGGTGAAACGAAAGAGCAGCGCTCCAAAAGTTTGTGATCTCAAACAAAGACAAGCAGTAAAGGAGGGTGAAGAGGTGAAAAAGCTCAATCACAGTCCAGCGCTGAGTGAGAGGCTGAAAGGTCAGTTGAAGATCAAAAGGAATACCAAGGCTGCACACTATAGTTCCAGAGGTTAATACAGTCTGCTCAGCTTCTGCACCAATTTTAGTAGCAATGCAACCCTGGTGAAGCAAACACTTTAACCCAGCTGCAAAAGCAAAACAAAGGTGAATCTCTCAACATTCAGTTTCTGAAGGGTAGGATCAGCCAGCCTTTTCTGGCATTTACACACAATAAATTAAACAAAGTCTGGGCACTGTTGACTGAATTGCCCTGATCCTCCAAAAGACTGCCTACACTGGTACCTCAACCAAGGAAACTACAGTGAAACATATGACAGTCATGAAGTAGTAATGCTTGTCCACCTGGAGCACCCAACACGCTGGAAAAAGTCCAAACTCATCTATTACATGGAAATGAACTTTTAAACACGTGTTGAGACTTAATTAATATCAGGTCTCTGTTCTGGAATGAATGTAATGAGCTGAAACGTAATGTTTGCAAATGTAGAGATTCGTACCCTGATTTTAATTACTGGTAAAGATACTTAAAAACTGAGAATTTAGTTTTTTTTTCCTTTCTATTTCCTCTTCTTTTCTGTGCACAATCTTTTGTTGAATTAACTATTCTAACGTAGCCTCCCTGGTTCTGGCTCTGCAGCCTAGAATTGCAAGGGGCGAGTTTACTGAACAAGGGACAGACCTTCAAACAGGGAACTCAGAGGTTCAAGACAGGATTAGCTTTGCCCCTCATGCAGCAGAGCGTGATAACTCGGTGTGCATCTCATTTTTTTTTTAAAAAGGACTCTTGCCCAAGAAACAACCTGATAAATCAGCTTAGCTCCTAGCTGGGCATGGAGTATTCCACAGGAAGGACCTGTTGCTGCATTACTGAAAGTGAGGAGTAGGGTAAGCAGGTAACCTTGGCAACCTGCCTAAACACTGTTGCTCCTCCTGACAGTAGTTAATACTTTCCACATAACAGCCCTCACCCTCCCTCAAGGTGATTTCAAGAGGTCTGAAAAACCCAGGTCGATAAGGTTGAACCTGCAAGATACAGGCTAAATGTGAGCCTCCCAGCCTTATTACAACACACAAAGCCTTCCAGTCTGGAATATTTTGGACTTAAGATATTTCTGGATTTCATAATTTTCTGGATTACAGAACAACATTAGATTACCTAACCACAGGGGAGAGAACTGGAAAACACTGTCAATAAAAATATTTACCTGAAAGCAAAAAGTGATAAAACATAGAAAACAGGAAGGGTGGGCCTTTTGGCTCTTTAAGCCCGCTCCTCCATTCAACATAACTATGGCTGATCATCCAGCACAGTACCTGGTTCCTACTTTCTCCCCTCTTTGATCCCTTTAGCCCCAAGAACTATACCTAATTCAGTGAAAAGATTCAATGTTTTGGCCTCAACCGCCTTCTGTAGTAGGGAATTCCAGAGGCTTACCACACTCTGGGCAAAGGAATTTCTCCCGCTCTCAGCCTTAAATGGCCAACCCCATATCCTTAAACCTGGGTCTGGATTCCAGTCACTGGGAACATCCTTCCTGTGTTTGTCCTGTCTAGTCCTTACAAAGCAGTAATTTTTTTTTTGCTTACCTAAAGATTGCAATTTTCTAATTTCTACTCCCACCAAAATTGTTGTTGAGAGAACAAAACAACCCATCTTCTACTTTATTTCACAAATAGTTGGAAGAGGGGATTGAGGAGGTAGGTGATCATCAACACCAAGGGCAGCTATATCTGGGATCCAGATTTTGTCCAGGACACTGGTTGGTAGGATTCAACTTAGTGACGCTGATGGGGTGAGTGCACATGGTTGTCCAACCCACCATCACAATGTGTTGCAGTGCCTGACTAGACAAGTGGCAAGTCCACAAGTTGTTCAGGTCTGCTGAAAACATTTCTTGTGGCTAACCGACATCTTTGCACAACGGGAAATACAGACAAGGGAGGCTATATAAATATTGAAAAACATATTCTGACAGTAGGTGGGCTGTCTGCGCTCTATCCTCACCTGCACACAACAGAAAAGAGACTGGAGACTGGAGCGTAATTTTATTTTTTAAAAGAAACATCTCACCTAATATTTTCCAATCTATTTTTGGGACTTAAGATTAACTCACATCCATCTCAACAAGAATTCTTCAGATTGGTTAAGGAGACACACAGTAGCTTGCTCTGTTCTTACAGGTCACGGGTGGAGTGTTCCATGCTACTGTTTGAATCATCATAAATTCCAGTGTAAAACAGTTAAGGGTAGGTGTAATGAACAGCAAGCACCTTTCATTTGGCATTGACCGCAAAATCCAGACTGACAGAAAATCCAGCAACTGCTAAAAGCCAGTGACTCGTGGTCAAATGTGCACAAGTACTAGAGCTCCGCAATGCATCTGGTGTGCACTGCTCTAAAAGCAACAGCACCAGTGCAAAGTCAAAGAAATGCAGTGTTCCTGCACAAGTCCAGTGCAACACAGTCAAATGTAATACTATTCTGCATTCTCTAAATGTGCAGACATGACACCAAGTTTAATGGGGGAAGAAAACAAGCTCCCAAAGTTACAAACAAATAACTAAAAGAAGTAGCTGATATAGATAACATTGTTTTGGTTTGTACCCCTATATTTATTTACTTTCTTCAACACAAACCAGCCATGCTCCCAACAAGTAACAAATAAGTCAAAAATGCCAGGGTCAATTGAGTCCGTTAGCAGATCTCAGTTAGATTACTGAAGCTGTCAACGACTTTGAGTAGAGGACAGGAGGTCAGAGAGTGCAGTATTCCATACAGCCCACTGCTGCATTAATAAATGCACATGCAAACATCAGATGAGATACAGTTCAAGATCAACCATAATTACACCTGTGCCCACCAGAGGTAGGATGATCTGAAACTCATTTTGTCACATTAAAGTTAGGAATGTCAACTCAAGCAAGGTAGGGGTAAGACACAACCCCAGTATACCAACACGAGACGAGACAAGAAAGTTGACAGCAACAATTCACAGCAATCCCAACTGTTATCAGGAATTCGGATTCAAATGTTGAATGTTATTCATTGGCCAAACAACTGATCTAAAACTCCTGGATTCTCGTCATTCAAAAGCAGCCATTTTACATTATCCATCCGATAAACTGCATGAAATCTACTTGAGAAAAAGTGTTCTGCTGATACTGACAGCAGCTCAAACTTTGTTTAAAGGGCAGCTATAAATACTGTAGGTCTGTAGTTTGATATTAATTTGGGCTCTCATGTGCAGCATACAGTTTTAGATTTCATCCAGTGGTCAAAGAACATTAAGTCAGAGGTAGTCCACTGCTCGCTCACTCTTTCTCACACACACACACAGGCACAAGCTCATATAGCTATGCCACCTGTTACAGATCAACACCACTTTCACCAAGGTACCTTGCTTGCTGTTAACACATTGCCATAAATGGAAGTAAGACACCATTGGTGGGGAATCACCCGTGCAAAGAAACAGATTTGCAGTTTGACCAGAGCACAGCTCTGCTTCACCAAACGTCGAGCACAGAACAGAGGTAAACTTTTAGACTGGAAGGTCAATACCGGCAGGATCTCCCTCCCTGGCAAACGATTTGTTCCACTGTATAAAAGAGTCAGAGGTTTTCAGCATGGAAACAGACCCTTCGATCCAACTCATCAATGCCAACAAGGTATCCTATATAAATCTGGTCCCATTTGCCAGCATTTGGCCCATATCCCTCTATACCCTTCCTATTCATACACCCATCCTGATGCATTTTAAACGTTATAATTGTACCAGCCTTCACCACTTCCTCTGGCAGCTCATTCCATACACGCATCACCCACTGCGTGAAAAAGTTGCCCCTTAGGTCCCTTTTAAATCTTTCCTCTCTTACCTCAAATCTATGCCCTCTAGTTTTGGACTCTCCACCTCAGGGAAAAGACCTTGTCTATTTACCCTATCCATGCCCCTCTTGATTTTATAAACCTCTATAAATGTCACCTCTCAGCTTCTGACTCTCCGAGAAAATAGCCCCAGCCTATTTAGCCTCTCCCTACAGCTCAAACTCTCCAACCCTGGCAACATCCTTGTAAATTTTTCTGAAAACTTTCAAATTTCACAATATCCTTCCTATAGCAAGGAGAACAGAATTGCACGCAATATTCCAACAGTGGTCTAACTGTACAGTCACATCATGACCTCCCAAATCCTATACTCAATGCACTGATCAATAAACGCAATTATACCAAACACCACCTTCACTATTCTATCTACCTACAACTCCACTTTCAAGGAACTATGAACCTGCACACCAAGGTCTCTTTTTTCAGCAACACTCCCCAGGACCTTGTTATGAAGTGTATAAATTCTGCCTTGAATTGGCTTTCCAAAATACAGCACCTCATATTTATCCAAAGTCAACTCCATGTGCCACTCCTCAGCCCATTGGACAATGTGATCAAGATCCCATTACCGAGGTAAGCTTCTTTGTTGTGCATTACACTTCCAATTTTGGTGCCATTCGCAAACTCACTAATCATACCTCCCATGTTCACATCCAAATCATTTATATAAGTGGCAAATAGCAGTGGACCCAGCACCAATCCCTGAGGCACACTGCTGGTCACAGGCCTCCAGTCTGAAAAGCTGCAAGCTCACATTCAAACAGTCAATGACATCATTCTTAGCACTGTCACTAGCTTTTAAAGCCTCACTTGGGAAGCAGCATTCAGCAAACTTTAAAGTCTACAAGGAGTAGACTGGTTAGAATTTGCAATTCGACTTCCAAGTTAAAATCTTCACAATGCAGCATTGGTTAAGTTCCAAATTTCAGCACCCCACAACAAACCTCTTCACCCCAACCAGCAAATTCTCTGCGAAGGTTCCTCATAACCACGTGAAAAATGCCTGACTGCAGAAATACTGACTGCAGTATAACATCACATTTCATTTATAAAAACAAACTCCATTTTCTGTACAAACTGTATTTTAGATGTTTTTCTCCTTTTCTCAAATAGGAGAACGTGTGGTGTCATTAATTCAGTAAACAACCAAATTTAAAACATGTACTTCAATAATTCAACTTTGGGACTACGCTCATACTGCAAGGCATTTTCAAATTTGAGTTGGGAGGAGAAAGATGGTTTTTTGGCATCACTTATCTTTCTGAAATAAAAACCTTGTTGTTATGGGCAGCATGGGGGCTCAGTGGTTAGCACTGCTGCCTCACAGCAACAGGGACCTGGGTTCAATTTCATCCCTGGGTGTCTGCATGGAGCTTGCACGCTTTCCTCTGTGTCTGTGTGGGTCTCCTATAGGTGCTCTGGTTTCCTCCCACAGCCCAATATTTGCAGGTTAGGTGGACTAGCTGTGCTATGTTGCCTTGTAGTGTCCAGGGATGCGCAGGTTAGATGGATTAGGCATGGGAAACATGGGGTTACAGGGGTATGGTAGGGGGCTGAGTCCGGGTGGATGATCATCAGGGAGTGGTGCAGACTTGATGGACAGAATGGCCTCTTTCCCCACTGTAGAGATTTTATTCAGAGGATCTCTAAATCGGATGTGCAAAATACTTCCCGAAAGCACAAACTTCTCATCAGATCATTTTTTTGGTGGTGTACGTGTAAGGGAGGGAGCCCAAAAAGATTTTAAAGTCTGCACACATGTGGAAGTGCCTTTACTCTGTGAAAATAATTATAACACTTGCCACATGATGATGGTCTATTTTGTATTACTGGAACCACTTACTCAAAATGTTGTAATTGCATTTTAAGTGTGCAATTATTCCACAACTGCATCAAGGACATGTTGATGGGGAAAAAAAAAAAGTGTTCATTAGCCTGGCAAATGTCTAACAGTCTCTTGGAAGATCTCACTCAAGTACATGCAGTAAAAGAGAATCATGATGGGATCTTAAGAATCTCACTTTATTCGTTACAGAGCAGGTGAAATGATCAAAATGCTGCTGCTAAATTGTTGACAAAAGGGTCTTTTTCTTCCTTGTCATTGGTGTCTTCCCCTGACTGCTCTGCAGCAAGAATATTCAGTTACTGAACCATATGCTTTTCTGAGAGGGGGGTAGGGGGAAGAGGGATGGGGGACACGGGCACAGCGTGAGTGGTCCGTTGTAAGTGGCAGCAGTGAGGGCAGTGAGAGTTCAAAGTTGGTGGCTGCGGTTCTGGAAGCAGAATGAATGCAAGTGCTGTTGACAGTGGTATGTTGAGTTGGGTAATGGGAGCACAGGGAGACAGTGGTGGTAATGCTTGGAGCAGTCTGAACAGAGGGGGTGGTGATGGTACGAGGAGGGTGTAGTGTAAACTTAGGGAGACAACAGTGGCTGTTCTAATGGGCAGAGTGTGTCCTCAGGGTAGCATGAAGGAGTGTGTTTATAGTGGTGACAGTGCCAGGGGCAGAGTGAGTGCAGGGCGGTCAAAGTTGATGTGTGGGGAGGTGAAGAGAAAGGGAGGGGGTGTTGGTGACATTCAGGGCAGAATGAAAGCGAGGGGGATAGTGATGCCAAGGACAATACGACTGCAGTGTGTCAGCGGCGGGGGAGGTGCAGGGAATGCAGGGTGCCAGCGGCAGGGGTGGTGGAGGGAATGCAAGGAGCCAGCGGCAGGGGAGGTGGAGGGAATGCAAGGAGCCAGCGGCAGGGGAGGTGGAGGGAATGCAAGGAGCCAGCGGCAGGGGAGGTGGAGGGAATGCAGAGTGCCAGCGGTGCTGAGGGCAGAGTGAGTGCAGTGCGCTGGTGTTACTTGGCGAGGGGTGGGGGGCGGTGTAAGACTAGTAAAAACTGCCTGTGGCGATGGGACAGAATTGAGTACAGGGGGCGGTGCCGGTGTTGGAGCAGGAGCGAAGGCAGCGATGGCAGCCACTCACTTCCGTGTTGACAGAGCTTCCCCCCGCTGCCCTTGGCCCTGGCGCGCAACCTAACCTGCTGACCAGCACCAGGTTCCATTCGAACGTCCGCGGGGCGTTCGCGGTGCATTTTCGAACGTCCACCCATTGTCCTCGCTCCTGGGCCACGTTCCAAAACGAACCTTGCATCCCCCCACTCCCCCCACCATTAAAAAAAACCCCTATCGGCGGCGCTTCCGCCAGCAAGATCGGTTGCAGCCGTCCAGTTGTAAAAATTACTTAAGACAGTCGGAAGGTGCATTAATCCTTCTCAAATACACCACCCCCTTCTCTATGTATTCCGGATTTTTTTTAAAAAGTCCTACGGAACGGACACACTACTAAAAGCAACTACTGATTTAAAAAGCCTCAAGTATTCGCAGAGCAAGACAGCGTGGCAAGACGTCGGAAAGACAACAATCCAGCCCCGCACTTCCTGGTTCACTGGCTATTCACATCAACTAACGGCAATCGCACTAAACATTCAAACAGCTCGCTGCGCGGAAAAGGCAGAACTGCAAAGAAAACCTTCCCGGGGTCACTCTTCTCTGCAAATACCCGGCTTGCATCAAGCCCACATGGATCCCTTTTTTTTAAATATAAAAAAAATCTTCAAGTTTTATTCTCCCCCCTCCCCAACCACAACCACCAAAACAAACAAAAAAGAAATCAGGAAGAGGCCAGCTCGCCATGGGTTGCAGGTTGTGAACAAGGTGATCACTTCCTGATGCCCCCTCTTCCTTCCTTCCCTCTCTACCAGTAACGGGACTGAAGCGGGGAGGCAAGCTGTACCCCTCCTCCTCCTCCTCCAACGTGGGCCACTCTAACCTGCTAGCCCCTAGAGGGGAGGGGTGGCAAAGGAGGGCTGCAAAGTTCTGACGGACGAGTTTTACCGGCTTGGATGAGTAAATCCAGCTGGTTCTTCCGACCCTCGTGAAGTGAAGTCGCCATCTTCTCAGCGAACAGCAGCAGCTTCCCAGAGAGAGGAGGAGGAGGAGGAGGAGGAGGAGGAGGGAGGGAGGTTGGTTGGGGAGAGAGAGAGAGGGAGGGAGGGAACTGATGGTATCACTGCGCAGCGACAGGAAATCTTTCACATACACACGAACGTATCCGTCCGCACGCACACAGCAAACCACAAACTTCAACAAATCTCAACAGCCAGGAAGCCAGAGAGAGAGAGGTATGCACCATGTGGTGGGGCGAGAAAATAAACTCCACGCCGAGCCTTCCTTCCTTTCCCGCCCCGCAACGGTGTAAGCCTTTCCCCGCCAAGCTGCAGAAAACTAGAGAGAAAGAAAGAAGAGGGGCTTCCCTCTACATTGCAGACTGAGCTGCTACAAACACGGCTCCTTGCTATTGTTTCCAGGAGCTAGCCGTTTTCCGAGGAAGGCACAGAAAGTCCAGAAGGCGACAGGATTTCCCATACACTTGGCTCTCCATACATTCTTCCGCACCCCCTCCTCCAATTTTATAAAACTACACTTCAGTTGCTGTGCACTGGTTCTAAATTGTCTCTGCATTCAGGGAGTTCATACAATGGAAATAAAGTCCTGTAATCACTTCCTGTTTAAGTAGACGAGCGCAGTGTTACTGAAGTCTGGTTTTGGTCATTCAAACACAGAGGCTTCGAATTATTACAAAATAAAAATCTCATACTTAAAGCAACAAACGGATGGTACTGAGAATTTATTTTATTCCCCAACAAGCCACTGCTACAAAGCCACGCTAATTGCTATCCCTATGGCGTACTGTATTATTGCTTACAAGCATTTTGAATGGGCGATGTGGGTTTGTGTTCTAACGTTAATTTTGCATCTGAACAGCCATCTCCCAACTTAAACATTTCAGTCACATAATCACAAGCCAAATTAGTTCACCTCCACTGCAAACTGGAAGGTGAAAAGGAACACAGGTGAAATTAATTTATTGGAATGTACGCCGTGTCATTTCTACTGCCGAGTTTAAACTTAGCTCTCTTTAAAATCTACTTTCTGTAACATGTCAAGTCACTTGAAAAGGTGAAACGCTGTCAAGAAGGAGCTCTGGCTGAATGCCAGACATGGAGTTCGTCAATTTCCAGTTCCAGGTCAATCTGCACACTTCCCTCTCCAATCGTAATTAACCCCACTTGACCTCAGCGCAGAAGGGCCATAGGAACAATACTTGGCCATTCAGGCCCTTGAGCCTGTTTCACCATTCAAGGAGATAATAGCTGGTCTGTGACCTATCCCCACATAACCACCTTCGCCAAATATTGTTCAATACCCTTGGCTAAAAATCTATCAATCTCAATTTCAAAATAAGCAACTGATCTAGCATCAATTTCCATTTGCACTGTTCTTTGTTGAAAATTCAAAAAATGTGTCATGAAAGTTTTGTGCTAAGGTAGTCAAAATGTTTCACTTTTCAGTATTATTCATGCATTAGGGCTACATAATATGCAGGCTGAAATATGAAGATCACTGATGTTTTACTGAAAAAAAATTGTGATCCAAGTCGTTTTGATTAATTTTAAGATGAGCATTATTGACCATATGTACTGCTAAGTATTACCTGATAAAAAGATTTTGTTTCGACTTGTATTCAAAATAAAAAACATAGAAAATCACAGAAGTCTGAAAAACCCTAATTTTTGCATTACAGAGCTAGTTTTAAAATACAATATTAAAATGTCATAGACAGTATACTGCATGTTTACAATTAGTGTAATAGAACACTGATTTTTGCCAGTAATAGCTTGATAAAGTTCATCAGTCACTAACAGTCTGAAGATTAGCATTCTGCTTGTTCAAAATGATGGAGAAGTAATTTCATCTGCAATTTCTGCTCCAGTCAGCTGGGTGTTAAAACCAGAAAGTTGACAGTTCACTCAAAAGACGAGGAGAAATTGGAGGCTGACAGTCCAGTACTGTAAGGGACTATTACACTGTCAGCGGTGCAATCAACTAGATAAGAGTTTAACCTGAAGCTCTTTTACATGTGAAGTAAGACATCCGATGAAAGAACTGGGAAATCCTTCAATCAATATCACAGACAAAATCTGGTTTATGATCTCATTGCTGTATGCAAACCGGTTGACAAGTTTCCTCCCTTGCAATATTGTGTAAACTTTTTAAAAGGTATTATTGCTAATTCAATATATTCTTTGGAATGGCTTGTATTTGTAGGAGTTTTTTTGAAAATTAAATATCTTGATTTTGGCATGTGCCATTGCGTTTTCCTTCCTTAATCCTAACTACAGCAGACTAGGAAGAAAAAAGCAACTGCTCCAAACTAGGTAGAGAGGCAGGAACATTTAACTTCTTAATAACAGTGACTCTCAATGAGAATAACTGTACCCGTTCTAACTCTCCTGCACCAAGACTCTTTTTGAATGCAAATTACTTTTAAAATGCCATTGTTCTGTTCTCTGTTCAAGAATGTACCACCTCCAGAATGTTCCCCAATTCTAATGTGTTGAACAAAAAAAACCAGGGTTCTGAACTCTCCATTCATTCCAAGAATCTATAGCTTTACTTCTGGTGGCCAATGAAGGCCTACTAGTAATATATTGACTTTTTATTACTAGAAATGCATACAGAGCAATACAAAAGTCTGGTAACTTTAGTTAAATTTAGAATCATTCGGAAACATTTCAAATATATCCATTTTTCATTAAAACTTACACAAGCTAATATATGATTGTCCACTGGCTTCCAAGTGAACAGTTCGTGCAGTTTCAAGTAGTGAAGGGAGACCAATGTATTTCATAAAACTTGTATTTCAAAAGGGGTTTCCCTGACCCAGGTAACTGGTTAAAAGACATTTGGATGAGTACATGAATAAGAAATGTTTGGAGGGATATGGGATAAGTCCAGGCAGGTGGGACTAGTTTAGTTGGGATTATGGTCAGCATGAACTGGTTGGACCAAGGGGTCTGTATCAGTGCTGGATGACTCTATGACTGGAAAACACCACCACAAAAGGACATGGCAGCTTTGTTTTCACCAGACAGGTGGCATCAAAATCTATTCGAACATATTCTACATTCACCACAGGAGATTTCCTATTCAAGGAAGAGAAGATTTGTACGTACATGGTGCCTTTCACAGACTCCAACTGTAAAGCATCTTGGGAGATCCTGTTAGATACCTTTGAAGTGTAGTCACTGACGTAATGCAGGAAAACCTAGCGATACAATTGCAAACAGAATGTTCACATACTCGACGTGACAATGGCCAGGTAATTACTGATGCTGACTGAGGGAGAAACACTGGACATCATGCAGATAAATCCACAGCTTTTCTTATAAATAGTGCTAGGAGAACTTTTACATCAACCTGAGGGGACAGATACAGCTTTGTTTCAATATCCCATCTGAAAGACAGCACCCCAAACATTGCAGAACACCCTAATTCTTTGTTCTTAAGTCTTTGGAATGGGGCTTATCCCCACAGCTCCCTGATTCACAAGCAAGAACGTAACCAATGAACCATAGCTCATGCTCCAAATACGCTATATTAAAATTAATTTTATTTAATATTGAGACAGTTCCTGTAACTTTGTTTTTTAAAAATCATGACATACATATGTGGCAGACCTGTAAGGTGATTGGATGTTATACAAATTTTACTCTACCTCAAAACAAATTTCTTCAAGCTGTCCAGGTGACAAACAATTACGTCCTGCAATGAATGTAAATGTAATCACTGGATTTAAACCTTAGTTTGTTAAAAGTGGAACACTAGCAAAGAAAACCAAATCATTCACAAGTACTTAAATTCTTGAAACTCCTTCCACAGTCACTTTTTCTCCCCCCTCACAGTGACTGAAATGTAAGATCCTAAACTGAATAAAAGACACAAAACATACAAAAGCGAAATTCAAGAGGCAAGTTGAATCATGTTATTGTAAAATGTATGTCTTAAGAAGCTTCTCACAAATATCTGGGCTTCAAATTTGCATGCTGTCTTTAGGCCATCTTTCTAACTTCATGACATTGACAGATTAGGAGATCTAACAGTATTAATACGTGATGTATACAATTTTACCATCAAACATCAGCAGGATTTTCTCAGTGTTGTTTGTCACGCAACTGAATATTCAACTGAGCTCTTTTCTTTCAAAAGATTCCACAACATATGAAGGAGGATTTTTTTTGTTTCCCCTACAGCTATGTTTTATACCCCAACAACATTCTCACGCGCGCGCACACACACTCACGTACTTGGTTTCTCTCTCACACACACACACACACACATACACACAGACAGACCCGAATTGCAATTGAGGGCAGATTTCTAGTGTCATATGATGTGGCAATATTTCTGTTTCTTAACTTTACCTCAGATGAAGCCCCACAGCAACTCTGCGTGGCTTAGTCATGAAAAACGAAATAATTTTCTCTTGACAAATTCCTCAATTCTTGCTTCAGTAAAATTAGGAACCTTTCTCTTCTCAGTGATAAAGCAACATTTAATTTATCCAGTAAACTTTAAAATACGTATCTAACTAGTGACAAGATCTGTACTGTGCATGTATCAAAAGTGTCAGGATGGAAGGAAAGCGTACAAGAATCAGTAGAGATCAAAAATTAAAGATGGATATACTTCCCTCAGAGGAAATGTAACAAAGGTCCCTTTATTGATTCCTGGATACAGAGGGCTATCCTACAAAGAGGCATCAAGTAGAGTGGTCCTCTATGCTTTCAAGTCTTTGAAGAATATGGGAATCTTATTGAGGCATATAAAATTCTTAGTGGAAGATTGTTTCCGCTGTTCAACTGATTAGGAAACTGAGCTCTGTGTATCAAGATAAGGGGGTCAGCCATTTCAGACTGAGATGAGAACGTTATACAATCAGAGGGTTGAGAATCGTCAGCATTCTCCAATGCAGACAGCACAGATGCTCAGGTCAATGAGCACATTCTAATTTGAAATAATTTGCTTTGTGCACTAAGGTAATCAAGGGGGAAACAAGGAGATAACATAGAAAGTCAGCCATGATCCTGGCGAATGAACCATCAGGTTCATGAGCCCGAATGGCCTAAAGCTATCTTTATCTGTCTTGCTGGTTAACATTGTAATGGAAAGGGATGCAAAATAAAAAGTATAGTCTGCTCCTAGCCATCAGCTTTCTTGATCCCCGTTCCAAACTCATGTTTATAGATACATTTTGACCTGCCTATCAACAAGGTGCAGGGCTGGATGAACACAGCAGGCCAAGCAGCATCATAGGAGCAGAGAGGCTGACGTTTCGGGCCTAGACCCTTCATCAGAAAAGGGGGAGGGGAAGGGGGTTTTGAAATAAATAGGGAGAGAGTGGGAGGCGGATAGAAGAGGGATAGAGGAGAGGATAGGTGGAGAGGAAACAAACAGGTCGAAGAGG